>NW_028147845.1:0-45000 GCF_008360975.1 Lichenostomus cassidix
CCTTTATGAGGTGACTCTCCCTGAGTCCTTCAGTTTGGGATGTAGCCCATGGAAAAGGCCAGGATTGAGCAGTGCTGATGTACAGGGCATAGCTGGCGATAATACAGCTCAGAGTCACTGAATTCCAAAATGCCTGAGGCTGGAAAAGCTCTCCAAGCCCATCGAGTCCAGCTGTCCCCAGTCCCCACCTTGTCCCCAGCCCAGAGCTCTGAGTGCCACATCCAGGAATTCCCTGCACAGCTCCACCACCCCCCTGGGCAGCCCCTGCCAATCCTGAGCACCCTTTCCATGAGGAAATTGCTGCTGATGTCCATCCTGAGCCTCCCCTGGCCCAGCCTGAGGCTGTTATAACCCACTATACCTTCTGGAATTAGGAAAGAGCTGGATTCTGTTATTTATTTCATCCATCACCTTCTTCTAATCAAAGCACTATTGATGATTAATTCCTTGGCCATTGGCACAGTTCAGGAATAAATTTCCATGGATTATGGGGTTTTCAATATACCTATAAAAAGAGAGCAATGCAGACACCATGCAGAAATAGGACCAAGAGGAACCTTCCAGAAATGCTTAAGAAAATCAACAGAAAGGCTGAATAAACCCCACATCTTAGAAATCATCTGCCAGTCACATCAGTGGATGATTTACTTAAAGGCTACAAACTCCTGCAGCCAAAAACTTCCATCCCTGTGCACCAAAAAAACAGGAGAGAAATCATATCCCAACCTGCTTAACTCAACATCCTTTGTCAGGAGCACAAGAATGATGTGAAAACCGTGCAGAAACGGGAAAGTTCAGTGTAAAAAATTATCATTCACGCTGCTGGGTGACATTGCCTCAACACAGCAGAACCAACAAAGTCTTCCTGATATATGGGAACTATCAAAGGTTGCCGCTGAACACGGAGATTTAATGTGCTGCTTAATTCAAGAGCTTATTTACAATGTCACACGTCACTCGGAGAAAAATGCCTCTGACAACCAATCATTTCAAATATAGGAAGAATGTTTAACAAAAGGTCAGAAGTACAAATATTTTACATATTAACTACTAATAAATTCATTTCCTCTCAAAGTTAGGAGGATCAGCAAATGTCTCCAAAGCCATTTGCAATATTTCAGCGCAAGACCCAACCTCTAATTACCAATGTAAGCTGTAAATAATTGTCAAGTATGCAGATGAGCCAAAAATTCCCTCGAATTAAAGTAATTAGCTCCCAAGTCAAATTTTTCTGTCACATTAAAATGCTTTTCCTTGTCTCCCGTGTGACATGAACAAATGAGAGCCACATTGTCAGGGAAGCAGTTATTGCAGGCTGCCAGAATGATCTGCACGAGGAGCCAGGAGCGACGTTTGCACTCTAGTTGTGCTGCACATCCCACCCAGGAGTGGGGAATTTATCCAGCTGGATAAATTTGGTGATTCCAGAGATTCCTCATCTCTTGGGGTGGGAATATCCATCATGGAGAGCTTCAGCTCTTGGCTCTTCCTGGTTCTCATTCCCTAAAAAACCTTTCCAGAGCTCCTGGTCTGGGATATAGAGGAGAACTGTGCCAAGACAGGGATGGGGAATGGGGAATGGGGATGGGGATGGGGATGGGAATAGCAATGGCAATGGCAATGGCAATGGCAATGGGAATGGGAATGGGAATGATAATGGGAATGGGGATGGGAATAGGAATGATGGGAATGGGGATGGGAATGGCAATGCATTTGCAATGGGTGGCTGACTTGCTTTCCCAGAGCTTTCTCAGGCACTTTCCTAGTTTATTTTTCATGCCCTCGTAACCAAAGCTGTGTTTGCCATGCCGAGTGGAAGATCCTGAGCCATTCTCCTGCTTCATTTGGGATTCCCAGGCAGGACCCAGCATCAGGCTTGGTTTCTCTTTAACCTCAGGCTAAACCAGGTTGGATTTGCTGCTCGTTGCAGCTGAACCCAAAATCTGGGCAGATGTGGGGAGGAGAGTCCCAGCCTCGAGCACATCTCACCCCAAAGCAGTTGTGTGACCAGAAGGCTGCACAGTGCCATAACCAACATAAACAACTCATTATTTACCTGTTCCTTTCCAAGGATCCCTTCCCACGCCATCCCTCTCCACCTCAACAGGTGCTGTTGTTTTCCCAGATCAGACAGCAGGGTTTAGGCTCAGAAATCCAAACTGGATTCATGGTTTCCTTTGCCCTGCCTGTGCCAAGAGCAGTACATCTGCAGGGTTCTTACAAGGTCAGAGACAGGTTGAACCTTTTTCAGGCATCTCATCACTCCAGTTGGAGATCAGGAAAGGGTTCTTCCCCAGTGGGGCTGGGCACTGAACACATCTCCAGGGAGTGAGCACAGCCTGAGCTCCAGGAGGGTTTGGACAGGTTCATGAGCCATGATTTGGGGCTGTGGGTGATGAATCTGCCCTGGAGAGCTGTGCCAGGCTCCTGCTGCTCAGAGCCACCCATTCCCTGCTCCCTGGCTGATTTCTCCCATGGCCTGTGCTGGGCTGAGGCTGGGATCCCATTAAGCACTGGTTCATCCCAGAACTGAGGCTCAGAACTGCTCAGTCTGTTCAGATCAGCTCATTCTCAGGGCTGCTCCCATCCATCTCCCCACAGCTCCTCAGAGATGTTTCATTTCCCAACACCACTGCACTCCTCAGCCACACAAAGCAACGGGAGACGACTCCAGTATAAAGGATGATATATAAAGCCAAATTTTATTCTGTTCCCTCACAGTAATTTTCCTCATAAATACTTCCTGGGATTGTGAAATACTCCTTGCAGCAGAGCCCGGGTCCATCAGGGCTGTACTATTTCATCCTGTTAAACACCGAGCACTCCGTGCTCCATTCATCCCATCCAGGCGTTAGAAGGATTCTGTTCCCCTGCAGTATTTCAGGGAAGGTGTTTCTGTTTGATATCACCCAGTTTATCTCTGTCTGAGTGAAATTCCACTGAAGGCACAGCCAAGCCATGGGTGAGGGTTGGAAATTGGGGCTCTTTTTGGAGCTGTCACTGAGTTTTTAGGTACCACTGAGTGAGGAAGCACTCAGTGCCCCTGAGCAGCTGCTGGTTGGGAAATGCTTTGCTCCAGAGGGTTGTTTGGGAACAGGAATGAAGACCCTTAGAAACCCCATTTTCCCCCCATCTCCTCAGCCCTGCAGCCTCAGTGTCCTCACTGAACACCTCTGGATTGAACCACTGCACTGTCAGCCCCACCATCCTCACAAACAGAACGATCTGACTTTAAAATCTCCATTGCTGGGTGTATTTTTAGCAGTTGGAAATGAGTCTGTGACTGTTTACAGTATTTAGCATGAGTTATTTGCTGGGGAATGGTGAAGGTGACTCTGCCTGCTGTGGAGGGCAGGGAGGGGAAGGAGTGTCTCCTTCTCCTTGGCTCAGAGTTCCCACAGCCAGAGACCCCAAATTCCCAGGCAAAGATCCCCACAATTATGAATCACGCAGCTGGTGGCCATGGTTACCATGTGTTCATTATTAACTCTTTTTTCCACCTGTAACTATCAAATTTTATATTTTCACTTGGTCAAAATCAGGCTTGAATTAGACACAGGGCTTGTCCCCACTGGGTCTTCATGGCTGCAGCAGGAAATGCTTCTGTCTGATTTTCCCTGCGTACACAAACACACTCTGGGGTCATATTTCACTTTCAGACATTGCTGGTGGCACATCTCAAGTGTTTAAAATAAGCTTTCACATTTTAGCACAACAAACAGTCGATTTTTGCTTCTGTGGCTCGAGCAATCATCTCTTATTCCCCATTTCCTCATCTTGAGACTGAGGAAACGCTATTTTATTCATTTAAATTCGAAATAAGGACAAATCAGCATTTCATTTCCTAGCTGCTGCCCGGCCAGCAGCCCTGTGTGAATGCTGATGGACAGAGCCTGATAACAGCCCTCTTATCAACCCCATCGCTCTGCTGGGGGCTCATCTGCTGAGCTCTCTGCCAACACTCCCATCTCAGGGGATGATAAAACCCCTCTGCTGAGCACCTGGCACTTCCCAGCTTTATCCTCTGCAGCTCTGCCTTATCCAGCAGGCAGAGGCAGCTCTTGGACACCTTCTGTGATATTCCCTGCCTCCTTCCTCAAGGATTTGCTGAGAGATTTGTCTCGGCAGTGCTGAGCTCTTCTTGACAGAAAAGATACAAAAAAATCTATTTTTTTATAAAAAAATATTTTTTTTTCTTTGTACCAAAAACTCCCAAAGCTGCAGCCAGGTGACCTAGGAGGGCTGCACAGGGATGGACTGAGCCAACTTTCAGTGGCTGCTCAGGGATGAACTGGGCCAAATTTCATGGCTGTCTGGGGATGGACTGGGCCAAATTTCATGGCTGTAAGGGGATGGACTGAGCCAAATTTTGTGGCTGTAAGGGGATGGACTGAGCCAAATTTTGTGGATGCACAGGGATGGACAGGGCCAAATTTCGTGGCTGTAAGGGGATGGACTGAGCCAAATTTCATGGCTGTAAGGGGATGGACTGAGCCAAATTTCATGGCTGCTCAGGGGTGAACTGGGCCAAATTTCGTGGCTGTAAGGGGATGGACTGAGCTAAATTTTGTGGCTGCTCAGGGATGGACTGAGCCAAATTTCATGGCTGTAAAGGGATGGACTGAGCCAAATCTGCTGTGCTCAGGGCTGGGATATCCCATGGAGATGATGCTGTAGGAAGGTGGAGTCCCCCAGCACATTCCACCCTTATTCCTGACAGAATCCTCATCCCTGCAGCTCCCACCCTCCCTGGGCACTCTGCTGGGGATGCACAGCCCTCTCCAGGAGGAATTTCCCCAGTATCCCCCCTGAGCCTCCCTGAGGCTGTTCCCTCTCCTCCTGCAGCTCCCAAAGCATTTCCCCATCACTGAAATTCCCAGCATTTCCCAAGCGTTATTCTGGTGGCCAAAGCTCTGGTTAATCACAGCTCCATCTGGCACCCACTTCAAAAGGCCCTCCTCCTTCAGACTGATCTATTTAACTTCCCTCCTGAATTTGCCATCCCAGAATTTCCTGTCTCGGGCACTCAGCCTCCAGGATGATTGCATTTGCATAAGACTAAACAAATCCTCCTC
Source organism: Lichenostomus cassidix (assembly GCF_008360975.1). Taxonomy (NCBI): domain Eukaryota; kingdom Metazoa; phylum Chordata; class Aves; order Passeriformes; family Meliphagidae; genus Lichenostomus; species Lichenostomus cassidix. The sequence goes on from NW_028147845.1 coordinate 5,076, forward strand.
GTCGCTGATTCATTTCCAGACAAGATTTGGAGGTTTTGTTCTCCCAAGGTCAAGTTTTCCCCACTCCCTGCTGGCCTGGGAGGCACAGAGGGAAGTTTCTGCTCCTGCCAAGCTTCCCCCTGGCCAAAGCTGGTTCCAGAGCTCTCCAGGCATTATCTCCCCATCGCTGCTGCTCCCTAACAGAGTCTTTTATAGACTGTCGACCTTCTCCTCCACAGCCATAAATCCTCCACCAGCTTCAAGTGGAACGAAATGTAGAGATGTTATCCCCAGGCCTCGCCTGAGCCTTCTGAGGCCCATTATCTCCCCATCTTTTCTTTTAAAAGAACGTTATTTGACAGCCCAGCCTTTTTCATCCCTTTTTTCCTTTTTTTTGCCTTACTGCTTTGACCTTGAGTTAGTTTATTCCTTCCCTCTCTGTATGTTTTAAGTGTTGCACCAAAAAATCCAATTTATTAAGGCTTTCCCATAGTAAATGATTAACCTGAATACAGTCAAATGAAATGCTTATTAACATCTCCCGGCATAATCCATTTAACAGAATTAGTCTTGCTTATTCAGACAACCTAAAGGGGTCTGTGCTTTTGTCTACACAGCATCAGCATTAAAGCTTATAATTATTTCTGGTTAATGCAGCCCTCGGTGTTGGGAAATGCTGGTTTGTGTGTTCCAGCATAGCACTTCTCCTAATCTCTTGTACTAATTAGAGTTACCGATATAATATCACTTTGTTCCTTTCTATTCAGCACCGGCAGAGATGTCTGAATATAATCCTATCTGTGCTGAGGGGGTCTGAAATCTTTCCACGAGTGCTGCCTGGTGTAGAACATTGGGATTAGGTGCAATAGTCCTAAATGGGAAGGAAGGAAGGAGAGCTCCCAGAGCAGCCTTATGGGGTGTCACTGTTTGAGATGGGAATGACACAGAGACAACTCCAGGCTGAGCAGAAAGGACAGGAAAAGCCAAGTTTATTGCTGCAAAGTCTCTTTTATACGTTCCATATATTTTCTATATATTCATATATATAAATATATTTATACTTTTTTATTTTCTATTTATATATTTATATATTTATATATTTATATATTTATATATTTATATATTTATATATTTATATATTTATATATATAAATATATTTATACTTCCCATATATTTTCTAACATTTGTGCCATGTGGCCATTGGCTCCTAACTTGTTATTGCACAGCACTGTTGGTCAGTTATTCCTAGCACACATCTTTGGTGAAAAACAGCCTCCCTCTCACAGGTGGGAATTCCTTCTTGGTTTTCTGTCTTCTTGTGATGCCCAAAAGAGAGGCTAAAACAGAGGCTAAAACAGAGGCTAAAACAATTAGGTGCATAAAAAGTGGACAAATTTATTCGAGGCATTCAAGGTACACTCAGGAAGCAAAGTCCCCCTTGAGGGAAAACTCCCAAAATGGGCTCAGGTCAGGAGCTCTTCACCTTTTATAAATTCTGTCCTATTAGCATATTGGTCCCTAATTCTCCAATCACCCCTTCAGGTGTTGCTATTGATCACCCCAGGCTCTTCTCCCCCCTTTCCACCATTGTTTCCCTATTTTCAGGCCCTAGAGTAAGGAATGTGTCCTTGAGTCTCTATCCAGAGAGCTTTGTTTTGTTAAACGTGTTGGGAACAGAGGTTTTCAGCACTCTGTAAGAGCACAGAGCTACACCAAGTTACAGACAAATGAAGAGGAAAAAAAACCCCAAAATATTAAGGCATCAGCTGTTTTCTGCTTCTCCATCCATGCTAAGATTCTCACGAGCTGTTTGCTGTTTGCAGCACAGTCAGTGTCTGGGAGCTGAGGCAGGCCAGTTGTCAATTCCCACAACAGGGAATTCTCTTTCCATGATATTTAAGGTCCTTTCCAACCCCAATTTCCAACCCAGTCACTCTGTGAGTCCATGGGGCTCCAGTGGGTTCATTCCCAGCCCCTTGTGGTGTTCCCACTCCTCCCTTAGCCAGAGGGGTGAGGAAAATTTGACTTTCCCAGTAGCATGGAAGTAAATTATTACCCCTTGGTGGCTGCAGCTGACATTTTAAACTCACTGCATCATCTAAATCCTGGGTCATTTGATATTTCAGACATCAGGCTCTTCATGGAGCTCTTTTTAATCTTTTTCTGGATGGAAATTCACTTTCTTTTAAGGTATCACTCCCAGGGCTCTGAAGTGAATTTGCAGCAGCAGATCATAAAATCAGGGAATCGTTCAGGCTGGAAAATCCCTCCCAGGCCATGGAGTCCAACTGTTCCCAGAGCTGCTGGGGAGGAGAACAGCTCAGTGCAGCCCAAGCTCTGCTCTCCTTGGCACCCAGAGCTCTGCCCAGCACTAAAATCAGCTCCAAACCCTGCCCTGCTGCATGGTGGGCATGGGGAGGATGGAGATGCCCAGGGTGGCTGCAGATGTAATCACAGCCTCAAATCATTCCAGCTTTTATTGAGAGCCTAATCACACATTCCTCCACCATTATCTCCCTGCATAAATATTAAGACTGGGAGCTCTTGTGTGTGTGTGAAACAATGACATGGGAAGGTTTCAGTGGGGGGAAAAGCTGCTTTGTGCTCTTCTCAAACATTTAAACCTTCTCATTTTGCCCTAAACTGAGGGCTTAGCCTGACAGAGAACCATCAAAAAGGGCTTTGAAAATCACCAATCTGAGAACAAAGTGACCTTGCAAAGCCTTGCACAGCAAATGCTCAGGAGAGCAAGGACTGCTCAGTCCTCACCAAAATAATTACTCAGAGCAGAGCAAGGACTGAGCAGACCATGCTATGAGCCTTTAAATTTTAAAGATGTGTTTATTTTTAAAGTTTGTATCTCAGCACAAATCTCTGGGATTTTATTAATGTCGAGGAACAACATTTTGCTTGGCCAGCAAAGAATTGAGGGAGCCACAGGAAAAGTTAATCAACATTCTGAAGGGGGAAAAGAAAAAAGTCTGCAGGAGAAGATTATTAATTTTTATGAATTTTTAAGAGTCTAGCCCAATATTTTAAGCTGTGAGTCATCCAGCAGGCCTAATATGACATCATAATTGGTAATTAAACTTCTCCAGGTTTGCTGCTCCTCCAGGTTTCTTTCCCATCCAATTCTCCTGCTCAGGCAGCTTTGGGAACTGTAACTCTTTTCTATTATCTCCCCAAGTCAGAGCATTTTTCCCCCATTAACTCCCCTCATGCCTTTGTGCAGAAACAATCCAGGTATGATTTAATAAGCCTTGGAAAGACAGAGCTGGTTCATCTGCAGGAAATCAGATTTACATAATTTTCCGCTCGCTTTTACAGCCACTGCAGTTCAAATTAGCTTTAAGTTGGGGAAACTCTTTTCATACCATAAAATGAAATAGCACCTGTGTTATGCTTCAGCTTCCTCGCCCAGGCCTGGTGATAAATTAGAGGTTGATTTGTCATCCTGACTTAGCCAGAAAGTATCTTTTTAATGAGAGGAGGAGAAGAGCCCTGGCCTGCAGTTAGTCACAGTCATCAGTCGCTAAACTGAGCTTCACAAGCAAGCTGAATCTTGTTTTGTTTGGGGTTTATTACCTGAACCTTTCTGCACGGGGGGAAAGCAAAGGGTTTCGGGTTTTGTCACATTCTCTGCGCCAAAGAAAACGTCAGGCACTGAAAATGGAGCTGCAGGGCTCTGGGCAGGAGGAAAAGGGATGTTTGTGTTCCAGGGTTTGGGCTGAACAAGGCTTGGAATTCGGGAGGTTCATTGCTGGGAGAGCAAACAGGATTGGGTGCAGAGGGAGGGAAGAGCTCCTCGTCCTTCCTGCTGCCTGTGGCTCTGCAGGACCAAACCTGAGGGGGTCATGGAATCCTGGAGTGGGTTGGGTTGGGTTGGGTTGGGTTGGGTTGGGTTGGATTGGAAGGACCTCAAAGCCCATCCAGTGCCACCCCTGCCATGGCAGGGACACCTCCCACTGTCCCAGGCTGCTCCAATCCCTGTCCAACCTGCCCTTGGACATTCCAGGGATCCAGGAGCAGCCACAGCTTCTCTGGGAATTCCATTCCAGGGCCTCAAACCCTCCCAGGGGAGAATTTCTCCCCGAAATCCCATCTAAATCTACACTCATCCATCTTAAGGCCATTCCCCTCATTCTGCCAAGGGCAGGGGTTCTGCCAGCTCCATCCCAGTGCCACAGCTGGGACATTCCTGCCCCAGCTCATCCCAGGGATGAACTCCTCCCTTGCTTCCCAACACTGATTTCTTGTATTTCCCCTCTCTTTGCACTTGCTGTGTATCCAGCCAGGAATTTGAGAAAGACTCGGTGGTAAACAAATAAATACAATTTCTTCAAAATCAGTATTAATGTCTTTAGTTAGCACAACTGTCAAACTTTGGCTGCTGGAGTTAGGCAGAAAATGAGCTGTTTTTCAAGGGAGCTTAATCCAGTCCCTTCTCATTGATTGCACTGCAGATCCTAATGCTCAGTAACTTGAAAATGAATCAATTATTCAGCTGGTTTGGAACGAAGCACTCCTCTTTTTAAACGCTTGCCTTAAACCCAAGCAGGGCTCTCCCCAGGGCGGGGTGGCAGCAGGGCTGGGCTGCTCTCTCAGCACTTCCCCTGCTTTCCAGGGAAATATTTCTGCGAGTCAGCACGGAATAATGAGTGTAAACTGAGAAACTGGGGGCTGGGAGTGGGAATTGGCATGACCCTGTCGTTGTCTTGCAGCTCCCAGCACAGCCCAGTACGGGATCACCGGCGACGCCGAGGTGCTCTTCTCCTGCTGGTCCCTCGTCCTGACGCTCTCCTCCCTCAGCAGCATATTCTACCTGAAGAACATCATTCTGCACTAAATGTAAAGACCCATAAAAGGCTTTTCAAGGATTCTCTGGAAGTGCTGATGGCTGGATCCAATCTGGTAGAGTTTGTTAAAAGCAGCGTGGGATATAATCAGTGCTTACACGGGGATGATCGCCTTCTGTAGAATTGCTCATTATGTAAATACTTTAATTCGACTCCTTTTTTTTTTTTTTTCTTTTTTTGATTAGCTGCATTACCTTGTGGAGCAGTACACATTGTCCTTTTTTAAGACGTGAGAACTCTGAAATTACTTTTAGAGGATATTAATTGTGATTTCATGTTTGTAATCGACAAGTTTTCAGAAGCATTCAGTCATGGTCTGCTGAGTCACAGACCGTAGTTTACAAAAAAAAAAAAAGGATATTGCAGTAAAAATGTGCTTCTTTAAGGCTGCAATACAACCATTCAGTTCCCTTCTCAGCTAGCATTCTCTCCACACTTACACAGAAACATTCGTTCTTTTTTTGAGTAAAAAAAAAAAAAAATTCAAATAATATTGCCTTCAAAATATTTCTTCAAAATATTACACATATCTAGATTTTCTTCTAGCATGATATTCAGGTTTCAAGAATGAGCCTTGTACTATAACTGCACTGCGCAGTACTGCTTCTGTTCTCTCCCCTCCTTCCTGCCACTTCAGCATGGTTGTGCCTTCATGAAACACGACTTTCCTCTTCCTCTCCAACAAGTCCGGAATGTGTTTTGGGAAGTGCTGAAGCATCCTTTTGAGCACAGAAATCCCTCGGTGAGGACAGAGGTGCTGCAGGCTCTGAGGAAAGCTCCTCTCCAGCTCCAGTGGGAGGGTTTAGCCCAAGGGTAGCACCAACTCCTTTTTGTTCCTCCCTCCACCACCACTGACCAGTTTTTACCTCTGTAAAAACCACATTTCCCGTGAGAAAACAGAACTCCCATTGTTTTGTGGCACCTTTTGAATGTAGGAATGTTTCCCACAGTCCCCCTAAAGCCAAATTCCCAATGTCAGGATCATCCCTTTTGTATTACTGGCAAAACCGACGCGAATTGGTATTTTTCTTGCACTTCATTTTGTACTGGTTGGGCTGATTTAGCAATGATAAAGGATGCTTTGAACCACCTGGAGTATCCAGCAGGATCTTCTGTCTCACATATCCCTGTGGCAGCGAGGATGCTCCAGGAACTCCTGAAGGGCACAGGGCCATGCCAGAGAGCCACCAGGGCTGTCCCCTGCCAGCCTCCCACCCTGCTCCTGCTGCTGCAGCCCTGGGCAGGACAGCCCTGAAGGACCAAGCTCAGGAACAGTGGATAAAGGTATTTTATCCTTTAACCCCTGGAGGGTGTTGGTGTGACTCGTTGCTCACAGTTTACACCTCGTTGAAAACTGCCACCCGTGTAACTCGCTGGGGTCACTGTGGCCACTGCAGCCCTGGGACACCAGAGCCCCTGTGAGCCCAAGAGCTCCTGACTGCCCACAAACAGCAACTTACTGCAGGAAGAACAAAACCATCAGCACAGAATCCCAGCCTGGCTTGGGCTGGCTCGGGAGGGACCTCAAAGCCATTCCCATCCCATGCAGTGCCACCCCTGCCCTGGCAGGGACACTTTCCCCTACCCCAGGGTGCCCCAAGCCCATCCTGGGTGGGACAGCACCACTCTCACTGTGATCATCCCCAGGCTCCCTGCTCGAGCTCCAGCAGGTGACACCAATCCTACAGTTGCCATTTTTCAGTCTCACCCCAGGCCTTGGCAGTGAGCAGCACCAGCTGAGCACTGGGAATACTCAGCAGTCCCAAGCTCAGCACAGAGATCCCGTTTTTTTCAACAAGGAGAACTCTAATTTAAATTGTCCCAGGTCAATGTGCAGCCAGAACGATCAGTGGCTCTGCTGTGCTTGCTGAGAAAGGGCAGAAACAGAGAGATGTTGACTCCAAAAGATGGCAATAAAACGTCCTGGGTCACTTTGCACGTGTTCAGTGACAGATTGTATGATTTCTCTTATTTACAGCCATGTGCCAAGCAGTTGCTATTTTCAGAAATGTGGCATTTTTTAAAACCTGGAATAACATGACCAAATCCATTCTGTGAGGAAAGGGCATAAACTCCACTCAGACGAGTTTATGGCAGTCCTGATATCCCAACTCCCTTGTATTGCAGCTTTAAAGTGCTCTATTGTAGAATCCATTCTCTAGAAACAGTGGTGCTGCAGGAAGTCTTGTGTCAGTGCAGTTTTATGAAGGGAAAAATAAGAAATAAGGATATGGATAACCCAACCCTATGAGTCCAACTGGGAGAGAGTTCTGTCCTGGGGCTGGAGCAAATCCTGCATTCCAATGATACATTGCATTCCTGATTTTTGGAACCTGATCTTTCCAGCAGCAGAACAGAACCAACAGCAGCTTTATTAACTATGAAAAGCAGAGTATACAGTGAAGTGTTGAATGTTTGCATTCGCAGCAGGGAGAGCCACTGGGTGACACGGATGAGACATCCAGTGCTGTGGCTGATGCTCATTTTGGGGATGTCATCACTGTCAACCCAAAAGGAAAACCCCACAGCGACAGCAGAACTGAGAGCCACCTTGGATGCCAGCGGTGGTTTTGGGGAGGGAGGGGTGGGGAGAGAGGGGCTGTGGGGCCAGAGCTGCTCTGGGGCTCCAAACCCCAATTTGGGCAGTGAGGGGCAGGGAGAGGCTGTGGGGCCAGAGCTGCTCTGAGGCTCCAAACCCCAATTTGGGCAGAGCAGGGCAAACAAAACCTGGCTCTGGGGAATGTGCTCCATGCAGCAAGCTGGGATTGGGATCTGTGCTCCCAAACCACCCCCCAGCCACATCCCAGGGCCTGTGTGGGGTCAGAGGGACACCTCGTTCCATCCCTGTCGTTCATGGGGTGCACTTTGGGGGTGAAGGTTTGTTCTGTGCTTCTCCCAAGTCCTTCCCCACCCCGTTGTGTCTGTCGGGCCAACCTGACTCCATCCATCCATCCATCCATCCATCCATCCATCCCCACCTTCCCAACATGGAGAATAAAAGGCTGAGCTGAGTGTTTCCATCAGGGTTGCTGCCCACCCTGCTCTGTAGGGTCCTCCTGGTGCTGTGTCCCCACAGGGAGAGGTGACACTGCTGTCACACAGCTGCTCCTGCTGTGCTCAGACTCAGCTCAAGGATGCCTCAACTTGGGGACAAATGCAGCTTCTCCAGGGTTTGTAGCTTGGCAGGATCCTTCCGAGCCAGACAGCTTTTTTTAAACTTTTCAATGGGTTTTTTTAGGGTTGATGCTGTTTTTAAGATCCAGGAGTGTTAAACCCATCGCAGTGACAGCTGCTTTTTTTGCACATTTTCTGAGCAAGTGTTCGAGATAGACAATGGCAAATGTTCTGCTACCAAAAACTCCACTGAGCCCACAGAACTGTGTTATGAAGAATGTGTATACCAAAAGATGTATTTACATGGATAAATATGCCTTAAAGACTAAATATGCATTTACATCTAAGGCTGGATCTGCCTCGTGCCCAGTCTGGAGGTAAATAATCCACATTTCACAGCTGCCATGGAAGGGTTTGCTTCTTTGGAGAAAAGAAAAAAAAAATAGGGAGGGGGAAGCATTTCTTTTAAAAGCATCTTCAATAATTTTGAAATCCTTGCATGAGTGAGGAGGAGCAGGGGAAGGAGGAAGCTGAGCCTGACACTCCAGCTGGCAGTGCTGAGGTGCCACCAAAAACTGCCACCTATGTCCCCCTGCACCCCAAATCCCTGGGGAAGGGACAGGGAGGGCTCTGGGTGTCCCCAGTCCTGCCGTGCTGCAGCTGCCAGCACAGGATCCTTTAAATCGAGCAAATGATGACAGAAAAAAGGAAATTAAAAATCAGGAATTGAAAATTCTCCTTTCAAGGCTTAGTGTGGAGAGCAGAGGAATCAGCAGAGGAATCAGGAAAGGAGGAATTGGCTGTGAGTTTGGCTCTGAGCAGCAGGGCAGTGCAGGGCAGGGAAATGAGCTGTGCTGGGCTGGGTTTGGGCTCAGTCCTTGTTTGTGTTCCTTCCCTGAGCTCCGGGGCAAGGCAGGGATTTATCCTGCAGCCAGCAAAGTCCATAATCCACCTGGAAACAGGCAGGCCGAGGCAGTGGCACAGAGGTCTGGGGCTGATTGGGAAAGGATTCTCAGCAAATCCTGCTGCCCAGCTCTGTGTGAGCAAAGGCTTTGCTGGGGCACCTTCAGCTCTGCCTGCTGCCAGCGCTGATGCCTAATTCATGAGGAGCTCCAAGGCTCCTTTTTATTAGAAAATGCTCATGCTAAAAAACGCAGAGATCAGCAGATTTGCCACCTCTCATAAGCTCAGTTTTCTGTCATCCATATTTTAGGGCACATTAAGCATCCTCATCCTTCAGCAGGGTGAAAATCCGTGCTGTGGGATGAGAGAGAAGAGATTCCCACCCACCCTGCTGCTCTGCCCTTGGCTGGGTGAGCTCAGGGAGTTCAGGGGTGCAGATAATCCCACAGTGCTGCTTCCACAACTCCCCACTGCTGGAATTATCCCGAGGGTTTGCTTGAATTGATTCCCACAGACATCCTGGAGCTGGGAGAGTGCAGGAGGGACTTTGTGCTTGGCTGCCTCCCTGCACCAACCTGGCCAGAGCAGGGGCTGAGCTCTGAGCTCAGTGAGCTCTGAACTCAGTGAGCTCTGAACTCAGGGAAAACCAGCCCAGCTCAGAGGGATTCCCTTTTCCTGCCAGTGCCCTGGAACAGGGACAGGGACAGGGACAGGGACAGGGACAGGGATAGGAGCTCCAGCCCAGCCCCAGGAGCCCCAGCAATGCCACCCCAGCAGCCCCAGTTTGAAGGCAGGGAGGAGAGAGCAGAGTGGCTCCAGGCACAGGAATTCCCCTTACAGCCAAACCCTGCAGTTCTCATCATCCCCATCCTCTCTTTCCCACTGCCAGATACCAAACTGCCTGCAGTGATGAGCTGTGCTCCACTCGCTCTCCAGAGGGGGAAGTCTGTTCTCTCCTGATGCACATCCATCCCCTCTGTGGGATTTTCCAGCCCAGCCCGAGCACAGCTGGCACATCACACACTGATTTCTGTGCAACAACATCAGCCTGTCCCCTTCCCAGCCCCTTTGGGGTCACATTAGTCCTGCCAACCCCCAGGATAGCCCCTTCAATGTCAACCCCGAGTGACAATAACCCTCCAAGCCCAGCTGGAGCAGCAGCAGCCTCGTTTTCCAGTGGGTGGCTGAGGCTGGGATGGCAGAGCCAGGCTTCCCTCCCTCTGCTTTGTAGCTTTTTTCATCGAAAGCATGAAAGGAGCCACCTTTCCTGTAGGGAGGGTGCTTCATTCACGGTTTGTGCTGTGGGGCAGGAGGAGCTGGGGCTGCTCCACCGCAGCTAGCAATGCAGGTTTTGCAGGAATTTGGGCTCGGCAGGAGCTGCAGGAGGCAGCACAGTTCATTAGGCTGGGAAAGCTTTCAAACCTTGCAGGAACTGCTTTCCCTCTGCCGTTTGAGTGAATCGCTAAAAGCGCTGAGTTGTTCTGCCACCGAATTCCAAATTCACTGCTTTTTCATTATCCTTGACCTTTTTGCATTTTTTACCGTGAGGGGAAAAAAAAATAACTTTGGAGTGAATGACTGCAAATCCCTCCCAGAAGCTTTTAAAACCAGAGCCTGGGAGGCTGGGCCAGGGCAGCAATGGCTCTCATTGCCACTGCTGTCTGCACAAAGAGCATTTCATGTCTGTTTGCCAAAAATTATGGATCATAAATCCCCGTGACTCGTTTGGAAATGACTTCTAGCAGGACAGGTGCAACTTCTACTTTGTGTTCTGAGCAGCAGAAAGACAAAGGGTGGGACAGGACAGGACAGGACAGGACAGGACACCTCTCTGTGCGCTGCTCCTGGAGCCTTGGGTTGTGTCAGCTTGGATTTGTCATCTTGGTTTTGTCTTGGTCCCTGTGGCTTTGTCCCCATCTCTCAGTTCCCACCTCTTGGTCCCCATCTGGTCCTCACCTCTTGGATTTTATTTCTTGATCCCCATGTCCTGACCACTGTCTCCTGGTCCTCATCCCTTGGTCCTCTTCTCTCAGCTCCCATCTCTTGGTTTTTATTTCTTGATCCCCATCTTTTGGTCCCCAACTTCTGATCCCCATCTCTTGGTCCCCAACTTTTCATCCCCATCTCTTGGTCCCCAACTTTTCATCCCCATCTCTTGGATTTTATTTCTCAGTCCCCACCTCTTGATCCTCTTCTCTCCATTCCCATGTCTTGTTTTCTATTTCTTGATCCCCATCTCTTGGATGTCGTTTCTTGATCCTCATCTCTTGATCCTCTTCTCTCCATTCCCATCTCTTGGATTTTATTTCTCGATCCCCATCCCTTGCTCTCTTCCCTCCCCAGCCACAGGAAGGGGAAGGCAGGCAGGAGGAGCAGGAGCAGCTCAGGCTGAGCTCCCAACCCATTCCCTGCACCTTAAAAAAGCCAAACTTCCTCCTCCTGCCTCGCCGGGCAGAGGGTTTGGCGTGGCTGATGACACAGAGTGTCACACACCCCTGAGCCTCTCCAGCCTGCTCCCCCCTGTCCCAGGAGCTGCCGGGAGTCTCTCTCTCTGTTTCAACACCTGAAGCACCTTTCTGCAGAGGCCACGCTGTGAGAGAGAGCATTTAGCCAATTAATTTCCTGCAGTTAATCACCCTGGTGTCTCCTCCCGGGCACAGCCCCTCCGGCTGCTCGGGGAGCCTCGAGAGGCTCTGAGTGCTCCTGGCTGGCATTTCTCCCCACGAGATTGCAGCTCAGACACTTCATTCCTCGGGAAAAAATCAGCTAAGGGCTTTGACCTTCTGGCGGAATGCAGAGAGAGCACTCCAGGAAAGGTTAATGAGCACGGGGAGGGAGGAGAGCATTGCTCACTGCCGTGTTTCTGAGGTGCCTTTCAGCCGTGCAGGGCTCTGGGCAGCTCTGCTCCCCTCAGCTCAGCTCCAGGGCCGCCAGGAGAACCCCTGAGAGGAGGATTTCCCAGAGGGTGGATCAGGGTTTCACTGCAGGTCCTGCCTTTGCTCTCAGCTGAGATCCCATGGGGAGCTCGGGACCTTGCTCTGAGTGTCCCAAATGGGCTCATTTTTCTCAGCACTGTGATGTTGAATTCCAATTCCCTCCCTTGCTGGCTCACCCAGCTGCTGTTCACACACATCCTGGTGCACAGGAATTCCTTTGCCATGTGGGGAAAGGGGCAGGATTGCTGTCAGGCTCCTCCTCTCTGATTTGGCTCCTCAGCCCCTCTTGCAAGGATCTCCTCCAGAAGTGTTGGCTTGGCCAGTCCTGCAAAAACCAACCCAGCCTTCCCCTGCTCCAAAACCCCCTCAATTTCTAATCCTCTCCCACCCAAAATCACTGCTGTAAGTGACAAATCATTAGGGAAAATACTGGGGGAGACCTCCAATGAATGGCAAGAGTTTGGGCTGCTCTGGTTTAATAATCCCTTGATTGTGTTCATTCCTTTGTCATCAGCAGCACTTCACCTGAATTTAATGCTTCTGGAAAAACCTGGGAGTTGTGACAAGTGCTTTGATATTCCAACAGATCACAAATAGTTTGGGAAGAAACCTTTTCCACAGGCTGAGGGAGAGAAGCAAAACCAAAACATTGATGCAGGTCGTGTTCAGCAGGTTTATAATGGAATCATGGAATGGTTTGGGCTGGAAGGAACCATAAAGATCATCCAGTGGTGATGGACAGTGCCTTTGGAAGGGTTAATGAGAATAATTTAGGGAAAAAAATAACCCCACACCGTGGAGTCATTTGTGTTTGCTAAATGTCGAGAGGCTCTAGCTGAAAACAAAAGCCAAGGCTTGGAGGGAGGCAGCTCTGTGTGGAATTATCCTCTGACTATTCAAAATGTTGTTATCAAACAACTCTCAGCGCAGGTTCCAGGGCAGTGAGCACAGCAGGGTGGAGAATATATCAATATATCAATATATCAATAAATCATTTCATCAATCAATGCAGTTTTGCTCTGGGCAGCTCCCTGTCCAGGCATGGGGACACTGTCATCCTGCAAAGCCAAAGCCCTCCAGTTCCCAAAATCCCTCAGAATTATCTGCAAACTCCAAGCTGGAGTTGGTGGCTGAGGGGCACTGAAAACGAGCCTTAGGGAAATGCTGGGGAGGACTGGGATTGTTCCCCAGCTCAGCTGCTGCTCTTCCCTTTGTCACCAGAGCATCTTCCTGCTTTGTCCCTCTACGGGGTAAGTGGGGAATAGCAGGAATAGCATCCTGCTAGAGGGAACATCCTGCTGTCCCTGCAGACACCTCCTGGGGCGTCCCTGCTAGCCATCCCAGTGTCCCTGCTAGCCATCCCAGTGTCCCTACTAGCCATCCCAGTGTCCCTGCTAGCCATCCCAGTGTCCATCCCAAACCCATCCCACTGTCCTTCCAAACCCATCCCAGTGTCCATCCCAAACTCATCCCAATGTCCATTCCAAACCCATCCCAATGTCCATCCCAAACCCATCCCAGTGTCCATCCCACACCTATCCCAATGTCCATCCCACACCTATCCCAGTGTCCCCCCAAACCCATCCCAGTGTCCATCCCAAACCCATCCCAGTGTCCATCCCAAACCCATCCCAGTGTCCATCCCAAACCCATCCCAGTGTCCCCCCAAACCCATCCCAGTGTCCATCCCAAACCCATCCCAGTGTCCATCCCAAACCCATCCCAGTGTCCCCCCAAACCCATCCCAGTGTCCATCCCAAACCCATCCCAGTGTCCCCCAAACCTATCCCAGTGTCCCCCAAACCTATCCTAGTGTCCATCCCAAACCCATCCCAGTGTCCATCCCAAACCCATCCCAGTGTCCCCCCAAACCCATCCCAGTGTCCCCCCAAACCCATCCCAGTGTCCTTCCAAACCCATCCCAGTGTCCATCCCAACCCCATCCCAGTGTCCATCCCAAACCCATCCCAATGTCCATCCCAAACCCATCCCAGTGTCCATCCCAAACCCATCCCAGTGTCCATCCCAAACCCATCCCAGTGTCCCCACAGCCCCCCTGCCTGTCCCCATTCCAGGGAAGAGGTGACACTCCACTCCCCACCTCCCATAATTAAATATGCAAATGCACTTAGCCGAGTGCTCTGCAGATGTTCTTAATTAAAGCAGCTCACCCCGAGCCCACATGAAGCATCACCCCCAAAAACGCCTTCCTGCTCTCAGATGTTCCCCATGGCTGCTGCAGGATCCTGCAGGAGTATGATTTTTGTAGGAGTAACCCATTTGCTAAATAAGCCACCTGTTAAATAAACACTCCCACTCTCCAAATATTGTTATTTTGTTTTCCAGCCTATGCACAATCTGGATTTATTTTAGATGAAAAACGATAATCACTAGAGGAAAAAAAAAAAATCCACCAAAACCCAGTATTTTGACTATTTGCAACTATCCATCTTGTGAGCACATCTGCTCCTTTGCAAGCTGGCAGAGCTCTGCACTCAGAGAGATTCACAGCTCCTCATTCAGCCGGCAGCTAATGAATTTCCATCCGCAGGACTCGGCACTCCTCCCTTCTTTGTCACTCCTTGGAGGCTCGAATCCTCTGAATTCTCTTGAGTTGCTCCTGTGCCCAACTTCTCTCTTCGGAGCTGCATCTTCCCACTGGGACAAATCATCCCAATCTTCTTCTCACAGGGACAAATCCCAAACTTCTCACAGGGACAAATCCCAATCTTCTCACAGGGACAAATCATCCCAATCTTCTTCTCACAGGGACAAATCCCAGTCTTCTCTAAGGGACAAATCACAGTCTTCTTCTCATAGGGACAAATCCCAATCTTCTCACAGAGACAAATCCCAATCCAAGATCTCCTCAGCAAAGTTGCCACAGGAGTAGGAACAGAGTTTGCCTCCAGCTCTGTTAGAAAATCACGTTTTCTGGGCTTTAAAAGCCAACTTCACCCTCATCCCACCTCAAGCCTGTCTGTGCAGGAACATCCTGCTGCTCCACAGCCCCTGGAAAACAGCAGGGTGGTTCTGCAGGGTGGGCATTCCCAGGAAAAGAGCAGTGGGATGGGATGGAATGGTTTGGGATGGAATGGAATGGGATGGAGTGGAGTGAAATATTTCCACTGGAAGGGATGTCCAACTCTCTGCAGGGTCTGAGCAGCACTCTGCCAGCAGAGCTGACAGCTGACCTCTTTCCCTTTGCAATGCATGAGATACATCCTATGGAATCATGGAATTGTTTGGGTTGGAAAAGCCCTCTGAGCCCATCCTGCTCAGCCACGCCCAGCACTGCCAAGGCCACCACTGCCCCATGTCCCCAAGTGCCACATCCACCTGGCTTTGAATCCCACAGGGATGGGGACTCAGCTCTGCCAGTGCCTGACAACATTCCCATGAGAAATGTTCCCAATATCCAACTGCACCTCCCCTGGCACAGCCTGAGGCCATTTCCTCTCGTGCTGTCCCTTGTTCTCTGGGAGAAAGGAGCAATTCCCACCCAACTCCAGCCTCCCAGGAGCCCCATGCACCCTCTGAGTGCTGCCTGCAGACTTTTGCCAGGGATTTCAAATTCCTTCACTGATTTTCATCTCTGACAATCCATCCTGCTGTCACAAACTGTGGCTGAGCCCAGAGCAGGCTGGAGCTCCATGGGGACAATGCAGTCAGGACAGCCTGGCAGAGCTGTTCTCCCGTGGGGACAGTGACCCTGCAGCTCAGGAATGGGGCTGTCAGCTCCTCTGAGAGCACAAAACCTGCCCTTGAAGAGCTCCAGCCCCAGGAAATGTGGGAACAGGAGCTTCCCAAGCTGCTTTTCCCAGTTATTTTATTTTGTTCCCTTTATCCCTCCCTGGGATCATCCTTGTCCTGCTGCTCTCCACATTCACACACCTTCCCTTGCTCTTTGGCACTCACCACCCCAGCCTGGCTCCACAGCCTCTCTGGGGATTTTCTCTGCCCTCTGATGAAGGCAGAACTCTCCAGGCAGGAATCACAGCCTGTCCTTCCCGAGATCCCTTTTCATCCCTGCCTCCATCCACCTCCATCCACGCCTTTTCAACCCCAAACCCCAGCAGCTCACCAGACTTTCCAAGGGTTTTCATGCATCTTCACTCCAATGTGGATTCTTCAATAATTCCCCAAAACCTCTGTGACTCGTGTGACTTCACTAATTAGTGGTGGGTGTTAATTGGCCAGCTGATCCCCCTCCCAGAAGAACAAAAATAACCTCAAAAATTACCATAACACTTCTCGTTTTTGGTCCTGTGCTGCAAACGTGTTAAAGATATTTTACTAAATGAGGGGCTTTAATTAGAGCAGAGTGAGCCCTGCAGTGGCCCTGAACATAAAACACACTTGTGTAGGAGGAGAGAAGAAAGAGTTGGATCCTTTCAAGGCAGATCCTTCCCTCAACTCTCCACCTCAGCCTTCCCCATCAAGAAATCCAGGATTCCTTTCATTCAGAGGGTAGACTTTAAATTCCTACACCCATCTTGGGGCAGCATTAAATATTAAAGTCAGATATTAAAATTTCAAGGAAGCTAAATTAAACCCGAGGTACTCAAAAATAAGCGTTCCTGAATATTTAATGGCCAAGATTTTGTAATTAACTTTCCAAATCTCACACCGAGACAGAGAGGAGCTGCCTGACAAAATGTGACCATCCCAGTGACCTTCCAGGGTGATGGTGCAGATGCTGAAAAATCCAGTTTTTTTGGGTTTTGTGTGATTCCTGTGCCTTCTCCGAGCTGGAATTCCACTGGAGCATCCCAGCTGTGCCATGAATTCTGCTCTGAACAGCCCAGAAGGGTCACAACTCACTGGAGCTGGGAGGAGATGTTGGTTAGGATTCCTTCGACCTGCAGTGTCCTCAGAAAGATCCCCAGATTTCCTAGGGAGGAGGGAAAAAATCCCAAATGGAGATGTGGTTTGGTCACCTCTGAGCAGCTTCTCCTCCTTTATCCACCAGGATTTCCAATTTCCTATCAGTTGTCGCTGATGCAACACAAAACACGAGACACAAAACTGCTCTGAGCCAGGAAGGAAAGCAGGAGGCAGAAAAAAAGGTTTATTGCTGCAAAGTCTCCTTCATGCTATTTTCTAGCATTCGTGCCAGATGGCCATTGCCTTGTAACTTGTTATTATTCAGCATTATTAATCAGTGATTCCTTGCACACATCTTTTGGTGAGAACAGTCTCCCTTTGCAGGTGTGAATTCCTTCTTGGTGATTTTTCTTTTCCTTGTTGTTTTCTGCTGCTCCCCTCTGTCCCTGCTGAAGTTCTCATGGATAAGAGTTGCTGGCCACACTTTATTTTTGCATATTACTGCTGCTCATACTAAGATCCTCACGAGCAAATTTTTATTGTTTTTGAGTCAAACCCTGGGAGGTTTCAGAGCAGCTGGCAGCCTCATCAGGTCCCACAGTCAGTGTCCCCCAAAGCTCCTCCAGCTGCAGCTCCAAAATGCCCCAACAGACAGAAAAAATCTGATAGAAAACTGATGGAAAAAATGCCCCAATAGATATAGAAAATACCCCAACAGATACAAAAAAATCCCCCAACAGATAGAAAAATCTGATAGAAAACAGATAGAAAAAATGGTATTCCAGTGCAATAACGGGGAAAACAGCTACAAAATGCCCCACCAGATAGAAAAAATTGGATAGAAAACAGATAGAAAAAATGCCCCAGCAAATAGAAAAAATACCCCAATAGATATAAAAAATAGATAAAAAATATAAAAAATAGACAGAAAAAATGTTCCAACACATGTAGAAAATATAAAAAATACCCCGACAGATTTAAAAAATGCCCCAACAAATAAGGTAACAATTGAACTGAGGATGTCTGGGCTTGGGAAGTGGTTGTGTGTTCAAATGTGTGAGAAGGAGTAAGAAAACAAGAGGAGGTTTGGGTTTGGGTTTGGGTTTGGGTTTGGGTTTGGGTTTGGGTTTGGGTTTGGGTTTGGGTTTGGGTTTGGGTCTCCAGAGCAGCTCTGCAGCAGCCCTGCCTGCACTGCACTCCCCAGGAAATTAAAGCATTATGGAAGAATTAGAGTCTATTATTCCAATCCTCCATCCCACGCACGTGTTATAAAAGGAAAGTCGCTGTAAATTGACTCTGTGCCCAATTTTCACCTCTCCTGGAGGATGGGAGAGCAGCAGACAAGGGAGGAGCAGCACAGCAGAGCCCTGGGTGCTGTCAGGGGGGTGGAAGGCCCAAAACTGCAGAATTAATCATTATAAAAACCATCATTAATGGCACATAATTAGCTGTACCCTCAGAGCAGCCTGTTCCCCCATGCTGCCCCTGCTCAGCCCAGAGATCAGGGGGATCCCTAAAATCTGCAAATCGAACAGAGATCAGTGTAAACAGGACAGAAAAAATATATAAATTTATATAAGTTTATATATAAGTGAATATATAAGTGAAAATATATATAAGTTATATAAGTGAAGAGGTTTCAATGCCTTCCCAAAGGAAGAAAATGGGAAAATTGCCCCAATAGACAGAAACAAATCTGATAGAAAACAGATAGAAAACCTACCCTAACAGATAGAAAAAATCTGATAGAAAACAGATAGAAAAAATACCCTAACAGATAGAAAAAATGCCCAGCAATCTCCTCTCTACAGCAAGGGGCAGAAGGAAAATCCAGTCTGTAATTTGGCTATTTGGCTATTGCAATTTCACCATTGAGCTAATTAAAGCAAACACACCTTTCCTAGGTAGGGAAAAAAGGCACAGAATGGATGTGGAAAGGGGAAAGGAAACAATCATGGAGAAACAACAATCCCCATGTCAAAGGAATCCATGAAAAGCTTGGAATCCTGGAATGGGCTGGGAGGGACTTGAAAGCTCCTCCACCCTGCCCTGGCAGGGACACCTCCCACCATCCCAGGCTGCCCCAGGCTGGCCTTGGACATTCCAGGGATCCACAGGACATTCCAGGGATCCACAGGACATTCCAGGGATCCCCAGCTCCTCTGGGAATTCCATCCCAGGGCCTCAAACCCTCCCAGAGAGGATTTCTCCCCAGTTTCCCATCCAAACCTCCTCTCCTGCAGCCGCAGCAGGGCTGGGATGCTGCAGAGCCTCACACTTCACACACAGCTTGGTTTGGGTGTCACTGTTGAGCCACTAGCAGAGGAAAAGACCCAGATTCTCAGCGTGGCAAGAAAAGAGAGCTTTATTATTTAATTCCAACTTATATAGACTTTTCAGAGGTCACCCAGATTGGTCAGTCAGAAGCCTCCCCCTAGGCCTGACTGGCCAGGCCTGAACTGTCCAAATCTGGAGACACTGTTTTTAATAACATCCAAACTTTGTCTTTGTTTATAAAACACAGGACAAAGTTCTCATGGGAAAGACCTGTTAGCCACACTTGAGAGCCTCTAGCTATGGATTATCCCTCTGCCCTGGCAAAATGTGGATTTTCCCTGTGTTTTCCATGGAGAAACCGAGGGATGGAATACCCCAGGGAGCTCTGAGCAGAACCCCTCAGCTGCTGTGCCTCTGGAGGTGCTTTGGCTGCTCTGCTGACCATGGGGGGTTTGCAGCTCAAGTCAGCAGAGCCAGAGGAGCCCCTTGGCTCAGAGCCACCCCTGAACACCTTGGCTCAGAGCCACCCCTGAACACCTTGGCTCAGAGCCACCCCTGAACACCTTGGCTCAGAGCCACCTGCTCTCCGTGCCACAGCAAACCTGCTGGAACCTGGAAACAACAATGGGCTCAGGGCAGCAGCATCTCCTAGCAGAATTTCGAGGAATAAATAACCCTCACCGCCCTGCTCAGCACTGAGCAGCAGCACCACAGCAACACCTGAGCTGCAGCAGAGATTAGAGCTAAAAATAGCCTGGGAAACAGAGATCCTGGCAGACGAGGAATGGAAGTGTGTTTTTAGGGTGATTTATTAGGAATTATGGAGCGGGGCTGGCTTTGTGCTGAGCTGTGAACAGTGAAATTGGAATAAACACAATAATCTGCCTGTGTTAATCACTTGCTCTAAACCCCCCAGATGTTTCACAGCTTGGCTGCCAGGGAGGGACACCACTGGAAGGAGAGATTTTTGTTTAAAATCTTGATGGAGCTCGAAAAGGAAAGGGGTGGAGGCAGAGGAGGCAAGGGCAGGGCCTGGCTCAGAGGGTTGAAATTAAAATAAAATAAAATAAACTTTAAAACAAAATAAAACAAAATAAAATAAAATAACATTAAATTTAAAATATTTTTTAAAGAATTTAAAATAAAATTTAAAATAAAATTTAAGATAAAATAAAATAAAATAAAATTTAAAATAAAATAAAATAAAAATTTAAATAAAATAAAATTTAAAATAAAATTTAAAATAAAATTTAAAACAAAATGTAAGATAAAATAAAATAAAATTTTAAATAAAATAAAATAAAATTTAAAATAAAATAAAATAAAAATACATCTCCTCAGAGTGCTTTGTGCAGCAGCTCAGCTCAGCTCAGCTCAGCCAGGTCCTTTCATTCCCTGTGAGTAAATACATCAACTGTGACAAAGTGGGACTTTTACTAGCCACAGACTCAGGGGGAAGAGAATAAAACATCCATTAGAAATCCTGTTAAAGCATTGCTCGTTGTGACAAGGGGGACAACAGCTTCCCCAGGGATCTGAGTTCTGTTTTTCCCTCCCTGAGGCTCTCCCAGGCACCACAGCCAGGGTGGGATATCAGCATTTCCTCAGCAGTATCAGTTCTGCATTTCTGCATCACCCAGTGATCAAACCACAGCACTGCTGCCCTCCTGCCTCATTGCCTTGATGAACACTGAGAACAATCCACACCAAAGCTGCCAGTGGTGCTGCACTGCAATTTGGGAATTTGGCTCCTCCAGTCCTGGGCAGACCCAAAAAACTCTTCAACCATCATCAGATGGTTGCAGAATTGCTGTTCCTCAATTTTTTTTTTTTTTAACAGCAAAATCCAGTATTTTGAGAATCCCCAGTGCATTTGTGTGGCCCAAACAGAATTCCAGAATGTTCCCAAACAGAACCCCAGGATCAGTGAGGCTGGAAAATCCCCCCAGGACCACCAAGGTGTCCCCAGTCCCCAGTTGTCCCCAGAGCTCTGAGTGAGGATGGCACAGCTCCTGGTGGCACAGCTGGCAGCAAATCCCTGCCCTGCTGCTGCCTCTCTTCCCAAAAACGAGCAGCCAGGGAGGCCCAGGCAGAGCTGGGATCAGGAGCTGTGCTCCCTCAGGAACATCCCAAATGGCTTTGCTCCCAGGGCAAATCCCAATCCCAAACTGATGGATCAGTATTTTCTGGCACAGGGCTCATCCCCCATGGCCCACCCTGCTCTGGGTGCTCTGAGCCCTCTCACCTTCCCAGGGGGATTTGGAGGTTAATTCTGAGCTGGTGCAGAGTGATCCTGCATGGAATGAGGAGCTGTGGGCTGGGAACTGGGCAGGGATTGATCACTGAGCAGGGATCGATCAATCACCCAGCAGGGATCAATCACCCAGCACTGGGATGCTCTGGGATGCTCTGGGATGCACTGGGATGCTCTAGGATGCTCTGGGATGCTCTGGGATGTACTGGGATGCTCTGGGATGCACTGGGATGCACTTGGATGCTCTGGGATGCACTGGGATGCACTGGGATGACCTAGGATGCTCTGGGATGCACTGGGATGCACTGGGATGCACTGGGATGCACTGGGATGCTCCAGAGAGCACTGGGATGCTCTGGGATGCTCCAGAGAGCACTGGGATGCTCTGGGATGCACTGGGATGCCCCAGAGTGCTCTGGGATGCACTGGGATGCTCTGGGATGCTCTGGGATGCACTGGGATGCACTGGGATGCAATTCCCACCCCACCAGCCCAGCATTCCCACTCCTTCCCCGTGCAGATTCCAGGTCCCCTCTGTCTCCTGTGATCCCTGCAGACAAATGCCAGAATTCCCTGGATTTCCCCCAGCCAGGCCAGGATTCCCTTCCCAGGGAATGCAGCACAGCCTGGGAGATTCCCAGTGGCAGTGTGAGTAAATGGCAATTAAACAGCGTTTGTTTGGTAAAATCAGCTTTAAAAGGAGAAAAGAGCCCATGGGAAGAATTCCCTGTGGGATAGCTGGATTCTGATCCTTTGGTTTTTCCTGTGATTCACAGAATCACAAAGAATCACAGAATCATTAGGGCTGCAAAAAGCCTCCAGTATCAGCAATTCCAACCATTCCATCACATTGCCTTGGAAACTCTAAGACTGGGCTGGTTTTACATAGGGCTGATGAATGAAAACCAACATTTCCCATTCATTTCAATCCCTTAAACGCTCACAAAGCCCTTTGGCAAAAGCCCAGCTCTCCTTTTCTTGCAGGAGAGATGACTGAGGTGGATCCAGGCTCCAGCTGCTCTCTCCACGAGCAAAGCTGCCAGGTTTGCTCACTCGTGAGCTGAGAGATCCAACCACCCACAGCCACCAACCACTTATTAAAATAAATACAGAACAAACACCAGAGAGCTCGAAACCTCAGGGCTTAAACGAGGCAAGCCCTGCTGGGTGTGTGTGGCACAGAGGGAGGTTTGGCCCAGGGTGTTGATTCAGGAATTTCCATATTCATTCATGGCAAATATTGGCTTTTCCTTCCTCATTTCCTGCAGAAAGCGAGGCAGAACCACTGCATTAAATGTGGGAAAGAATAAAAATCAGCCTACAGGTGGAGGGGTTTGACTGGAGTACAGGGCACTGTGAAATAGCCACTGTGAAATATCATCCTAAATAATTCCAGAATGTTTCCAGAATGTCCAGAATAATTCCAAACCATTTTCATAGAATTTCCCAAACCTCAGCTCAGTTAAATAAATTTATTCTGATTTGGTGAGTGATGGGGCAAGGAAAACTCTGAGTGAGCTCCAGGGCTGGGAACAGCGAGGTGAGGAGTTAACAAACAGTGCTGGGCTTCATCCCACCCCAGTTCAACTGCACCAGACAGCAGCAAAGCCAACTGCCAGCCCTGTGGAGCACAGGCAGCTCCCTCACAGGTGAATTCCAGCCTGAATTCCTCATAAATCCGAGAATAACCATAAAATCATGGTTTGGGTTGGAACGGGTTGGGTTGGAAAGGACCTTAAATCCCATCCAGTGCCACCCCAGGGACAAATCCCACCATCCCAGGCTGCTCCAGCCTGGCCTTGGGCACCTGCAGGGATCCAGGGGCAGCACAGCTCCTCTGGCTAGCCAGCCTGGAAGTGTTTCTGTCCAATGTGCAATTCCCACCATTCCAGAGCCATTTCATCCCTCTGCAGGCAATGCCCATCCCTGCCAAATCCCTCCTCCAGCTCACCATCAGTGTGTTTGGAGAGATCAGACCTGCATTTGTCTCTGGCTGGTTTACAGCTGACAGCAGCACAAGCCAAGCGAGTCCAAGGCAATCAAGCCTTGCCAGTGCCCTGGTCACCCTGCTCTGCTGCAGAAATCTATTCCCAGCGCTGGGGCAACTCCAGCTGCATCAAATTCCACTTCAACTCCATCAGGCAGCAGCAGCAGCAGCCGTGCAGAAACACACTGCCTGTGTCCTGGCAGGGCTGGTGCAGCACAGCCAGCTCCCAGCTCGCTCCAGAGGCAGCCAGGGCTGGGAATTCCTCATCCAGCAGCCAGGGCTGGGGGAATATTCCATGTGTGGTCATCCCTCCCTCAGCCTGACAATCCAGCACGAGGGGTTTGATGTGATCCTTCCTGCCAGGGAGGGTTTGATCCTCTCTCCCAGGAGGGTTTGATCCTTTCTGCCAGAGATTATTTGATCCTTTCTGCCAGGAAGGATTTGATCCTTTCTCCCACAGAGGATTTGATCCTTTCTACCAGAGATGATTTGATCCTCTCTCCAGGAGGGTTTGATCCTCAATTCCAGAGAGCATTCGATCCTTTCTGCCAGGGAGGGTTTTATCCTCACTCCCAGGATTTGATCCTCACTCCAGGAGGGTTTGATCCTCACTCCAGGAGGGTTTGATCCTCTCTCCAGGAGGGTTTAATCCTCTCTCCAGGAGGGTTTGATCCTCACTTCCAGGATTTGATCCTCTCTCCAGGAGGGTTTGATCCTCACTCCAGGAGGGTTTGATCCTCACTCCCAGAGATGATTTGGCTCTGGGGGAGCCCGGGGCTGCAGGCTGTCCCCCAAGCTGTCCCTCCCTGCAGGACCCTGAGCCCCAGAGAGGACAAAGCCATTGAACCAGGAAATGCACAACCAACGGGGGATGCTGAGCTCCTTTTCCCTCCATTCCCAGTTTCTCTCCAGGATTGTATTCTGTTCCCAAATCGGGTTGTACATTGTGTTACAATTAGCAAAGGACAATTACATATATATATAAATATCTATTTTACTCTTTTTTATTAATTTCTCAATGATCACCTCCGGATGCCAGGACATGGTGAGGATTTTCTTTCTCCAAAAGTGGTTTACAGTGACTAAACTCAACAGATGCCTTATTCCTGAGGATGGCAGGAGTTTTTGGAAGAGGAACAAACCCCAGTCCAGAGGTTCCAGCTGGAATTCCAGCAGGCAGGGCCTGATGAGGCAGGGAGGTGGTTTTGTGCAAAGCCAAGCTGGCAGCAGGATGGGACCAGAAAGAGGAGCTGAGGTGTGAGAGGAGCCTTGAGATGGCAGGCTTGGGCTGACATTCCCAGATCCCAGCGCTGCCCTGACCCCTCCAAACCCTCAGGAAGTGGCTGGTGCCTTTTTGGGGGGTCTGAAGGCAAGGCAGACACTGCCAGCCCAAAGCTGCAGCACACGGAGTGTCTGTGTCCTGATCCTCCTCCCACTGATCTCCTCCTTGCAACTCCAGAAAAAACCTTGGAAAGACACAGATTTTTCCAAAGCCACTCGTTGACTTCCCTGCTCCCTCACTGCTGTACAACAGGCAGGGAGGAAAATCACTTTCCCAGCAGTTATTCCTTAGGGTAAGAGCAGAACTTCCCCCAGGGTTAAACCACAGTGACATTTCCTTTCCCTGTGTTTCTGCAATCCCTGTCCCCTGAGGCTGACAGAGTCCCCAGTCCATCCCAGAACTCCCCAGCCTGTGGGATGAGTGCATTATTGCTGCATCACTTCTCCAGATTCAACCCCAAAATGACCCAAATTCAACCCCAAAATGACCCAAATTCAACCCATCCAATTCACTTCTCCAGATTCAACCCCAAAATGACCCAAAGTCAACCCCAAAATGACCCAAAGTCAACCCATCCAATTCAGTTCTGCACATTCAACCCCAAAATTACCCAAAATGACCCAAATTCAACCCATTCAGTTCTCCAAATTCAACTCCAAAATGACCCAAAATGACCCAAATTCAACCCATCCAATTCAGTTCTCCAAATTCAACCCCAAAATGAATCTCCCAGAGATCCACAGCCTAATCCAGAGTCATTCCCCACTCCACTCTCCCCTCCCAGGATTTCTCCTGATGCTCAGGGGATCCTGCAGGGTCACCCTGCTCTGCAAGAATTCCATGGATTCCACAATTCCGCTGGGATCCGAGCAGGTATGGAATGATGTCACATCCCAACCGCCCTGCCCTGGCACCGGGAACATCCCGGGAGGGCAATTCCCTGCAGCTGACCCCAGGAAAAGCCCCAAATTCCCTAGAAAGCAGGAGCGGCTTGTATTCCCGCCGATCCCGCTGGATCCAGGGGCATTCCCAGCCCATCCCGCTGGATCCCCGCGGCATTCCCAGCCCATCCCGCTGGATCCAGGGGCATTCCCAGCCCATCCCGCTGGATTGAGGGGCATTCCCAGCCCATCCCGCTGGATTCAGGGGCATTCCCAGCCCATCCCGCTGGATTCAGAGGCATTCCCAGCCCATCCCGCCGGATCCCCGCGGCATTCCCAGCCCATCCCGCTGGATCCAGGGGCATTCCCAGCCCATCCCGCTGGATTCAGGGGCATTCCCAGCCCATCCCGCTGGATCATGGGGCATTCCCAGCCCATCCCGCCGGATCCCCGCGGCATTCCCAGCCCATCCCGCTGGATCCAGGGGCATTCCCAGCCCATCCCGCTGGATTCCCGCGGCATTCCCAGCCCATCCCGCCGGATCCCGGGGCAGCAGCCCGCCAGGAGCAGCCGTGTGTGTCGCTTCGATGTGCTCAGTGTGGGGTGGGTGCAGAAGGTTGGCCCTGTCGTGCGTTGTTCGTGAGCTGTTCTTCCCCCACTGAGGTGTCCCCATGTAAAATACGTCAGTGCAAAAGTGTATATTTTATGTGAGAGGAAAAAATACATTTTAATAAAGGTAAAGCTTTGTTTAGCTGTAAAAAAAAAAAAAAAATGGCAACTGTTCAAGTGTACAGTAACTTCTTACTAATGTATGAAAATCTGTGATATTTTTGATTTGATTGTATTTGTATTGCCCAAATAAAACATTTTGGCTGTATTGTTCCTAACTCTTACCTTTGCTTTTTAAGCGGGGGGCAGTGTATTTATTTCACAGTATTTATTTCACAGTATTTATTTCACAGTAATTGACTTTATTCGGGGAAAAAAGAAGAGAAATTACCAAATTTTCCACAGTGAATTGCCAGCTGCCCGGAGTGAAGGTGAACTGAAGTGAACTCAGTGCCTGCAATGAATTCCTGGATGGATTTTCCTGCTCGTTGCTATTTATTGGTAAGAAAGGAACAATTCTTCAGCTCGGGCAGAGCTTTGGGGACACCGCAGGGACTGAGCTGTGACAACCCTGGGGACAGTGACATTTCAGCCTTGGGACAAAGGGGAAACTCTTCCCACTGCCAGAGGGCAGGGATGGATGGGATGTTGGGAAGGAATTGTTCCCTGGGAGGGATGGGATGGAATTCCCAGAGAAGCTGTGCTGCCCCTGGATCCCTGGAAGTGCCCAAGGCCAGGCTGGACAGGGCATGGAGCAGCCTGGGACAGTGGGAGGTGTCCCTGCCATGGCTGGGTGGCACTGGATGATCCCTAAGGTCTCTCCCACCCCAAACCGTTCCGGGATTTTGGGATCCTCCAAGCCCCGCAGTCCTGCTGGCTCAGCATGCTGCCCAAGCAAACCCGACCGGTCCGAGCTCAGAGGGAAATCAGCTGCCCGGGGGTGTCCTGGGTGTCCATCAATCCCTGCAAGACACTCCTGGGGGGAAGGAGCTGCTTGCCAAGTGTCCCCCTGTCCCCAAACACAGCACCTCCATCACCAGCACACCTTCGGCAAGCATCAGCAGCATCCGCCGCGTTTCCACGGCAACGCCGCCAGCCGATGCTCCGCTCGGAACGTTCCTGCGGCAGGAGAATAACGGAATAACAGGGCGAGGAAAGGCTTTTCCCTTCCAAAGGCTCTGGGAACACCTCGGGAACATTTGTACATTCCCGGATCGCTTCAGCTGCCCGGGTGGGAGCTGGGATGGGGAACATCGCCGTGCCTGGGTGGGGAGCAGAGCTGCACGCTGAGAGCTGGGACAGCCCGGGGATGCCTGGTGGTTTTTTTACCCTTTATTCTTTTTATTCCCTTTTTATATATTTTATCCCCTTTCCCTCTCCTTGTCCCCTTCACAAACACTCCCTGTACCTCAGCCCCACATGGTTATAACTCTGTACTCTGATATTTAGCTCAGGTTGGATTCTCCAGGGGGAAGATGAAACATTCAGAACTCTCTCAGAACTAGAGGCTCCAACCTTGGCTGAGCTCCTCTCTGGAACATGTTGGTGTAAAGCAGGCTGGAGTCTCACTTGGGGGTAATTAGAATAGGGGGACAATGACTGCATTTGTTCAGTTTCTCATTGGGATTTTAGGTAGAAATGATAATTTGTGAGCTTCATCAGTTTGTACACACATTGCACACAGTGTGCTCTCGGGGTAATTCCACCTTTGATCAGTGGAGCACCAAAGATCCTATTAAAAACAATGTAATATTCCCTTTTCCCTTCACTGCTGTGTCTGTTTTGTATTTTTACCAGCTTTAAGGCATCACCAGGACATGCAGAGCTGCTGCATCCCAATCTCTGCCTCCATAAAGTGCTGCTTCAGAAGGAACTGGGTGGAAAAGCTCCCAGGAATTGGCTCCAGCTCCAATCCCAGTGCCTCTCCCTCCATCCCACAGGGACTGATCCAAACTGGGGGAGATAGGGAGTGTTTCGTGGTCATTTCCTTATCTGCAGAGAGAATCCCAGCTGTGTCCAGCCTCTGGTTTGTGCCCCAAGCCCAGAGGTGTCTGTGAGCTCAGGGCATTCAGCAGCCAAGGTTTGCCATCAGCAGGATGGTCAGGAATGGTTCTCCCTGCTCACCAGGGCTATGTGTGGATGAGATGATTTCTGTGGTACATCCTACCAGAACAACCTCCTGGCCAGGAAATAAAGCAATGCCTTGACTCTCTAACATTAAAATGTTGTTGGAGGGTTTTTGTTGTTTTTCCCACAGTTTCAGTGACATTCCCAGGGAGTCACTGCTTTCTGTCCTCAGGCTAACGAGCTGAAACCCAAAATTCACAGCCTCAGCCACACCAACATTTCCCTAAAACACCCAACCTTTGCAATTGCAGGATGTATTCAGCTCTCTCCAGTGCTAATGTGGAATTAGCTGCTCGCTGCAGGGAGCAGCACCAGCTCTGGGCTCCATGGGATGAGATCCTCATGGAATTCCCTCTGCTTTTCCCAGAGCTCCTGAATTCCCTCCCCCTGCCCAGCAGAGCCTCCTGCCCCCCAGAGAGGGCAAACCGAGGGGATTTTGATCAGAGGTTTTCCATTCTGCTCACTGCTGCTCCACTCCAGCTTTATAGCTCCAATAAAGCCTTAAAGAGAGCATCAGGCAGGATTTATGTTGATGGATTGCTCCTGCCCACTCCCTTGCATTTTAAGGTGCCTCATTACTGGGTGCTGAGGAATTTAATTTCTGAGCATGTGGAATAAACCTTGTGCTTGGTCACTTAATTGGCTCAGCACTGCTGCCCTGCCTGGGCTGGAAAGCCAATAAAATAGGACAAAAAAGAGGAATATGAACAGTTCTGACTTTGGGAAGATAAGCTCAGCAGACAGGTCATGCTTTAATTAATACATGGAGAGCAAAGATGCTGCCTTAAAGAGAGATTGAAGAATTCCTCGTGATTATTTAGTTGTTGATTCATTTTTGTCCCACACACACTTAACCATGTGGGATCTTCACCTCAGAGCTGATGCACCCCAAGAAAAAGGCAAATTGCACATTAAATTCTGGAGGGCTGCAGAGTGCCCAAGAGGACTTTAATTGTCATCTTTTACCAGAGGATCCTCTTTAATAATCATAATACTCATCATAATAATCATCCTTACTTAGACTCAAATAACTACTTAGGGTTAAACTGACTAAGAGTTAAATTTATTGTTCGATTTCTCTCCCCAAAGATCCTTGCAAATGGATTTAAAAAAGGAGAGAGAGGTGGGGTTGGGTGCTCTGAGGGTCTCAGTGGGGATGACGAAAATGTGGTTTGAGTAGCTTGGGAGTTAAATGTGGATTTTATATGTTATAAACATACATATATATAATTTATATTATAGAAATAACGGAATTTTGCTTCTTGCATGTGGCAATTCCAGAGAGCACCTGGCTCAGGGCAGTGAATGGAGCTGGGAAAGGCTGGAGAATCCCTGAGGGAGCTGGAAAGGAGCTCAGCCTGGAGCAAAGGGGATCAGGGGGACCTTGTGGCTCTGCACAGCTGCTGCCAGGAGGGGACAGCTGGATATTGGGAACAATTCCTGCCTGGAAAGGCTGTGCAGCCCTGCAGGCCTCGGCAGTGCTGGGAATGGTTGAACTCTGTGGTCTGAGAGGTTTTTCCAGGATTCCATTCCTGGCCAGGCAGGGCACTGACCCCACACCAACCCATCCCATCGGGGTGGCCCTGGGTATCCTCCCCACCCCAAAACCTGCCCTGGGCATCCTCCCCACCCCAAATCCTGCCCTGGGCATCCTCCCCACCCCAAATCCTGCCCTGGGCATCCTCCCCACCCCAAACCCTGCCCTGGGCATCCTCCCCACCCCAAATCCTGCCCTGGGCATCCTCCCCACCCCAAATCCTGCCCTGGCAGCAGCACCAGCTCCCCCTGCAGCAGCTTCCCTTTGTTCCCAGCAAACAACCCCTCTGGAAAACGCATTTCCTTGCTTTTGCCTACCTGCAAATGCCAACAGGAATTTTAATGGGATATTTGACTTGCTTGAACAAATGCAGCCTTCATTAGCTGTTATTTTTCCCGGCGATAGGCAGTGGTAAATCCCCCACCAGACTTTTGTGACTGTGTCTAATAACTGCTGCCTGGAGCCCTGGTGCAGCCTTTAATAAGCACAAATCTTGCTGCCACGCTGCTCTGCTGTTCTTGCTTCCCCAACAGAAATCACTGCTGATGCCTCTCGCTCCTCCAGCCTCCCTTTGTTGGCAGAAACAAAAAAACACTTCCTTTTTTTCCCCAAGGTTCTCAGTGGAGGTTGTTTTTTTTATGCTTTGGAAAAAAAAAGGAATCAAAACACAGAAACACAAAAAAAAACCCCTTTTTGTGTTTGTTTTCTCTTTCCTCAGGACTCCCTAATGGCAGTGAGGTTTGTAGGGCTGGGGGAGCCCAGAGCTGCACCCACAGAGTGCTGCTGGGTGGGGCTGGGAGACCCTCAGGGTGCAATTCCCTGGCTCCTTCCTAAGCCAGCATCACCTCTGGAATGGGAATTTCTTGCTCTTGGGGTTTATGGACAGAAACTTTCAGGGGAAGGTGCAGCTCTGAGCCAATTCCAGCTTTTAGGGCTTCAAGGGGGAAAATAACTGGAGTTTTGTTCCTTCTCCCTCCCAAAGAGGATTCAGTTTTGTGCTCTGGAAATTGGCCAAGGATCAGCCAGACAAAACCACAGGATTTCTGATAGCTCTGACTCTCCCTGGGAAACACCTCCCACCATTAAAAATTCCCTTTTTCCGCCTGGATCCTCGCTTTGCACCATCCTTTCCACGCATGGGTAAATGCTCTTCCCCCATTATTTCCTCCTTGCTTCTTTTATCAACATATTTCCTTTGGCAATCTGAAATTCCTATTTTTATCAGTCCAAGCCAGCCTTGCTGAGCCGTGCTGGGCTCGGAGTGGAGAGTGATAAACCCACAGAAACCCAGAGATAACGGCAAAACTCTGTATTTCCCTTCTCCTCCTCCTGCCAGGTTTGAAATGCAAATTGCAGGGACCTGGGGTTGGTGCTTAGAGCCAGACAAATGCAGCTTGGAGTCAGAAAGCTCACCAAGAGCCAGGAGAGGATTCCCAGGCTTGGAAATGCCACGGGAGGCACATTTCATCCGGAATGTGACATGTCAGGACCATCTAGGAGGCAAATTAATTCCCAGGCTGGCTCTGTGACATTTATCTCAAGTGCCCAGTAGCTCACTGGCACTTTCTGCCCCTTATTATTGTCCCTGTTCAGCACTAATGACATTCCTGCTGGTTTGATTATCCTGCATCTCCTTTTATTTCAGCCAGCAGGCTGGGAATTCCCATCGGGGATTGTTTTTTTTGGGATTCCAGATGCCAAAGGGTTGGGAATTCCCACTCCCAGGCGAAGGGGAATCCTCAGCTCACTGTTCCAACCACATCCAGTGCTCTGTGAGAGGGGAGAGGAACAGCCTGGGGCACAGGGGGAATATTTCTCATTCCAAAACTTGGAAGAGTTTGCTTCAGAGGAGCAATTGGAGCTGCTGAGCTCTCAGAGTGATTTGCTGAGCTCCAGTCCTGGAGCAATGCTGGGACCTTCGGGACAAAACAGACCCTGAGGGGCTGGGGAATGTCCAGGGAAGGGAATGGAGCTGGGAAAGGCTGGAGAATCCCTGAGGGAGCTGGAAAGGAGCTCAGCCTGAAGCAAAGGGGATCAGGGGGACCTTGTGGCTCTGCACAACTCCTGACAGGAGGGGACAGCCAGGGGGTCAGGCTGTGCTCCAGGGAACAGGGACAGCAGGAGAGGGAACAGCCTCAGGCTGGGCAGGGGAGGCTCAGGGTGGACAGCAGGAGGGATTTATCCCCTAAAAGGGTGAGTTAAACATTGGGGTGCCCAGGGAGGTTTGGAGTGCTCATCCCTGGAATTCCCGGCTGTGGCACCCAGAGCTCCAGGTGGGGATCAGGCACAGCTCAGACTCTGATCCTGGCAGGATTTTCCAACCCAAACAATCCCATGGCTCTCTGATTCTGCCCAGGACACTTTGCAGCCCCTCAGCCCAGCTGCTCCCCTCGGAGGGGAGATCCTTTAGCCTGCTGCTGCCAGGGAGAGGCAAACCCATCAGGAAACAACAGCCTTTGAACCCAAACTCACCTCTGGCTGCTCATCCCGGATTCTGTTTCAACACTGGCAGGACAGGAAGGTCAGGAGGTGCAGCTCTCATTTCCAGCTGCCTTCTGTGCTCCTTTGGAGATGGAAGAGCTCAACCTTTCAGCTTCCCCCACACCTCTGTGGCTCCATCTCCTCTGCTGAGGATTGTTCAATAACAACAAATCCCATTTCTCCTCGGCAGCCGGCGATGTTCTGCTCCTTAGAAATACTTAGGAAGAAAGGAATCATAAAATATTGAACATATCACACAAGAGCTGCATGTAGGACTCCAGTCACTCTCAAATAGGCTTTTTTTTTTTTTTTTTTCCTTCTGAACAGCAACTCATAGTAAGGAACAAGAACATAAAAGGAGCAATAACAGATAACACAGAGCTGAAAAATTGTTTCTGTGAATATTAGAGGGATGTGCTTATGATAAATGATCCTTCCCTGGTATTGTCTGCCCCAGAAAAATCTACTGAGGGCTGTTCAGTTAAATCTCAGCGTTTTCTTCCCCAGCCTTTGGTGTAAAGCAGAGCTTCACACAGGACAGATGGGAGAGATGTCACACCCAGGACAGATGTGAGGAATGTCCCAGAAGATGTGAGGGATGTCCCTGGGTAGATGGGAGAGCTGTCACACCCAGCACAGTGACACACCTGCCCAGCAGAGCCCTGCCAGCCCAGGGATTTCCCTCAACCCCTTCAATCCAGGAGCAGAAAAGCGTTGGAAGCACAGCATTGTTCAGGCTGGAAAATCCCTCTGAGCCCAACTGTCCCCAGCACTGCCCTGTGTCCCCAAATGCCACATCCTCAGGGCTTTAAATCCCTCCAGAGATGGAGACTCCACTCCTGAGAGCTCCTCAGATCTCCATTTTCCCACCCAAACTGAGGAGCAATTGGAGATTTTCCCACAATCAGCAGCACAGACGTCACTGGGAAGCTCAGATTCTTCTCCAGCACCAACCTGAGCCCAGAAAAAAAAAGGAAAAAAAAACCATCAAACTGCAGATGAAGAAGAAATAATGCTAAGAAGATCATCCAACTCTTCCTCCTTGCCTTCTCTCAGTTCATAAATCATTTTGTTTATGTAAGGGACAACAATAAAGCAGGCCAGATTTAGAAAACATTTTTTCCCTGTCAACGAGCAGAATGATTGATGTTGTGCAAAACCAGGATCTAAGTAGGGAAAAAAGCTTTCAGGGATGATTTACTGAAACCCACCGAACAATTGGATTTGGGTGCTGAGAAATAACAACTCTGGAGACTAAATTAATTAATGAAATATTTGGGAATGGCCTTGGATAGCTAGAACTGAAGAGAAGGGGGGGAAAGTGGCACAAGATTGTCTTCAATTTCAACCTACTCTCCATATTATGAAAGAAATTATTTACAAATAACAATGCAGCCCAAATACCTCATGACAGAAGAGGAGCCTTGAAGAGTGGAGCCTTATCAGGGTGACAATGGATGAGTGTGGCTCTGGAGTGACAAATCCAAACCCTTTCCTCAGCCCTGGAATGACAATTCCAAACACTTTCCCCATCTCTGGAATGACAATTCCAAACCCTTTCCTCAGCCCTGGAATGACAAATCCAAACCTTTCCTCAGCCCTGGAATGACAATTCCAAACCCCTCCTCAGCCCTGGAATGACAATTCCAAACCCTTTCCTCAGCTCTGGAATGACAAATCCAAACCCTTTCCTCAGCTCTGGAGTGACAATTCCAAACCCTTTCCTCAGCTCTGGAATGACAAATCCAAACCCTTTCCTCAGCTCTGGAATGACAAATCCAAACCCTCTCCTCAGCCCTGGAATGACAAATCCAAACCTTCTCCTCAGCCCTGGAGTGACAATTCCAAACCCCTCCTCAGCCCTGGAATGACAAATCCAAACCTCTCCTCAGCCCTGGAATGACAAATCCAAACCCCTCCTCAGCCCCCTGCTCTGCTCTGCTCTGGGGGCAGATGAAGGCCCAGGGGAGCTGTGCCTGGGCAGGAGCAGCACAGGAGTGGCTGCCATGGAGGATCCAGGGGCTTTGGGAAAGTTCTGATGGATAAAGGGAGGAAATGAGCAGCAGCTTTTTTTTTCCTGTCCTTCTGCTGTCAGTCATCACCTGGAATTCTGGAATCACTGAACCACACTGTGGTTTGGGATGGAAAATCCCTCTGAGATCCTCAAATCCAACCATCCCCAGCACTGCCCTGTGTCCCCAAGTGCCACATCCACAGGGACTTTAAATCCCTCCAGGGATGGGGACTCAGCACTGCCCTGGGCAGCTGTGCCAGGGCTGGACAGCTCTTCTGGGAAGAAATGTTCCCAAATATCCAAGCTGAGCCTCCCCTGTTTGTCCCCAGCTCACTGGAGCTGCAGGGCTTTGATTCCTCAGTGAGTCACTCAGAGAAGGATTTGCTGCTTTTCCCACAGGATTTATACCCAAACTCCACCTCTTCCAGGTGAAATCACTTTTCCCACTCTGGCTGGAGGAGGATATTAATCTCCAGGAGGCTCCAGGCAGAGCTCATCACCCCTTGATCCCCCTGAGCACAGAGCAGTGCCTCAGAGGGGCTGGAAGCAAACCCCACTGGAAATAATCCCTTTTCCCTCCCTGCTCTGCCAGCTCAGAGCTCTTTAAGGCTTTTCCCTGTCCTGCCTCTGAGCAGGATTTTTTGGTTTCCTATGGATCTCCAATTTTCAGATTCACATCTCCTGACGTCGCTGAGAATGAAGCTTGAAATGCAGAGATTTCTCCCAGGCAGGATTTATGGGAGTTTAGCTAAGACCCAAAGAATAATATCTACAGTTTCTCCAGGAGAAATGATTTTTGACTTCAATATTTTGTCTGGCTACGTCTGAAGAACATGAAACACTTCCCAAAAAAACCATTCTCAGGGATAAGTGGCATCCCCAGCAGAAATCTTTGGGTTTTGCTGGAAAATATTTCCCATTTCACTGCCACAGATGCCCAGGCAGCTGTGTGGAAAATCCATCCGTGGTTGGAGCTGCTGAAATAAAACTGAAATACTGAAACAAAACTCACACCCATCCGCTGGGCAAGGGAAATAAAAGCAGCTAATCCTGGAATAAAGGGGATGCAGATGATGTGCATTTTAATGGGAAAATACAGATAAAATCAAACTGCAGGAATGTAACATGTGTAAAGAGAATGAATTGACATCCTGAGCTGTGTCCAGCACAGGGTTCAGCCCAGGAGGTGGATTTGGGGCTCATTATTTGCTCCAGGGTTGGTTTATCTGGGGAGGTCCCAGAACCCCAGCCTGGCTTGGGTTGGAAGTTTCCTCTTCAATTCCTCACTCCTGGATCCAAACAGCCTTGCTTTACGATAAATTCCAATGCATTCATTAAAACCAGCTCCATGACTCGTTTTAACTCCTTTCAGCACATCCTGGGACTTTGCTCAATTAATTTCTGAAGCTCTCTCCCTGCACAAGTGCAGTTTGCTAGCCTCTGGAGCTCATCTGAAGCTCACCCCCAGCACAACCACCCTGAGCAGCTTGCCTCGAGCAGCTCTCACAAAGGAAGTGGATTTTCTGCGCTGTGTTGGAGGGAGGGCTGAGCAAGAGGGATTTGCCAGGTTTTTGGGAATTCAGGTTTTTGTTGCTCTGTGCATTCCCACAGATCCTTTATCAGCCCAGCAGCCCAGAAACCTCACCATTTATTCACCCCTTCCCACCAGTGATGCTCAGCACCTCCTGGAAACAACATTTATTTCCATTTTTCAGTAATTTCTCAGCAATAGGATGTTTCCCAACCTTAACACCACCAGTAAATGCTGGTGAGCAGCCAGAGTTCAACCCTGCTGCTTCAGCACATGGAATTTATTTCCCTCCTCTCAGCCCATCCCCGTCCTGACCAGAATCAAGGAGTTAATGGATTAGCAGGGCACGAGCAGCTAATTACTGGAACATCAATATTTTCATGCTTTGGAGGAGCAGAGGTCACGGGGAAATAGATGTGGGTTTAAATCAAGGCTTTGGTTGGGAGCTCATCCTAAAGAGTAATTATCAGTGTGTGTTAGTGCACCTAATGACCGTTAATTATGGGCTGTGGGGTAAAAAAGTTCTTTTCTAACAGCTCTGGGGTGTTGCAGAAGCAGAATATCCTTAAGGTTGGAAAATTCTTGAGGATCTGAGCTCCGTCCTCCTGGCTTTGGACACTTCCAGGGATCCAGGGCAGCCCCAGCTCCTGTGGAGATTCCTTCAGAGGATCTGCCCAGGGTGGGAATGTCTGACACAAACCCATCGATTCCCTCAGTAAATAAATCAGAGCTGTGGAGCACAAATTGATCCAAATGCTGGAGTTTCCCATGTAAATGTCAAAGCTCTACAAAGGCCAATTAATGAAAGATAAGAGGAGCGCTGGGGGGTTGTGAAGGCATTTTGGGGAAATAGGTGGAAATAGCAGGGATTGCTGCCCTGCTGGGAGCTCAGTCCAGGGACAGGTAAAATCCAAACAAGATCAAGACAAATAAAATCAAAATGTGGAATCTCCTGGAGCTGAGGAGCTCCTTGGCTCGTGCAGAAATGTGCATTAGCTCCCTGGAACAGGAGGAGCTGCAGGAGCCAGGGGGAAAGAGAGGGGAAATGTGAACAAAGGAAGAACAGGCAGAAAGGAAGAGTAATTGCCATCAGAATATTCCCATCAGAAATGGAACACGAAGAGCTGCTCAGGACAAGGATTTTGTTCTGAACACACTCAGATGAAACCTAAAATGACTCAAATCTTTACATTTTTATCAATGGCCTTAATACACTTCGCCAGTTAATTGCACAAAGCCATCCTTTCCAAGAGTATCTGTACTTTTTAAAATAAATTGTGCTTTTAATTTAAAAAGCCCGTGAAAAGCTACAGATGGAGTTTTCATCGCGAGTTGCTCGAGTCCTTCAGCCATTGAGCACATCCTGAGCACAGCCTCGCTGCACCTGCTGCTTTACAGCTCTGAATATTCATGTCCAGCCTGCAGCAGGGGCTGGGGAGCTGCCCAGGACACTCCCTGGGATACCTTCATCATTTGGGGATTTTTCCTCTTCATGTATTTGTAATTTGGTGTAGTTCCTTTTTATTTTTCCTCTTCATTTGTCTGTTACTTGGTGTAGCTCTGTGCTCTTACAGAGTGCTGAAAACCTCTGTTCCCAACACATTAACCAAAACAAAGCTCTCTGGATAGAGAGTCAAGGATATATTTGTTACCCTGAAAATATGTAAAGAATGGTGGAAAGGGGGGAGCAGGGCTGGGGTGATCAATAGCATCACCTGAAGGTGTGATTGCAGAATTAGGGACCAATGTGCTAATAAGAAAAATCTTATAGAAGGTGAAGAACTCCTGACCCTGAGTCCATTTTGGGTGTAGCCCAAGGAGGACTTTGCTTGCCTGAATGCACCTTGAAGGCCTCAAATAAATTTGCCCACTTTTATACTCCTAATTTGTCTTGGCCTCAGTTTCAGGTAGCCTGGTTTGGGCAGCAGCTATCCCTGTGGAGGCTGCAGCAGCAATGCTGGCTGTCTGAGGAGTCTGTGGGGTCAGCAGCGTCTGTGGGGTCAGCAGTCTGTGGGGTCAGCAGAGCCTGTGGGGTCAGCAGAGCCTGTGGGGTCAGCAGAGTCTGTGGGGTCAGCAGCCTGTGGGGTCAGCAGAGTCTGTGGGGTCAGCAGAGCCTGTGGGGTCAGCAGAGTCTGTGGGGTCAGCAGTCTGTGGGGTCAGCAGAGCCTGTGGGGTCAGCAGTCTGTGGGGTTAGCAGAGCCTGTGGGGTCAGCAGTCTGTGGGGTCAGCAGCCTGTGGGGTCAGCAGAGTCTGTGGGGTCAGCAGAGCCTGTGGGGTCAGCAGTCTGTGGGGTCAGCAGTCTGTGGGGTCAGCAGAGTCTGTGGGGTCAGCAGAGTCTGTGGGGTCAGCAGAGTCTGTGGGGTCAGCAGTCTGTGGGGTCAGCAGAGTCTGTGGGGTCAGCAGAGCCTGCAGGGCTCAGCTGATGCCCTGAGCTCCCACAGCTGATGTCCTGAGCTCCACTCTGCCTGGGGAATTGTTCTGCAGCAATGAAAACAACTCAGGGCTTCAATAAAGGGTTTGAAAAGCCACAGGAGTTGGAAGGAGAGCTTCAAAAAGGAAACACAGTCACGGGATCTTTAAGGCTGGGAAAGATCTCCAAGGCCATCAAGGCCAGCTGTCAGCCAAGCACTGCTTGTCCACTAAACATGAGCACAAAATGCACATCCCTGATTCTCTGAACAGTTCCAGGGAATGGCCAAGACTGGCCAAAGCTGAGGAGGGACTGGCCAGGAGCAGTGGGAATGGGAGCACACAGAGAAAATTCACCATTTGGTTGCTTTCAGCAGTGCCACTGGACTGCACTTCCCTCAGGAGCCTCTAACCTCAGAGCAAGGAGGAAGCTCCGTGTTTTACCTCAGGAATAAATCTGATTTCAGAGCCACCTGGGTGGGTTATTTCGGTCTGGAGCTGTTGCCACGCAACGAGGAGAGGCTTTGGCTGGTGGGGATGGAGGCAGGAGCTCCAACCCTCACCCATTGTGCTCCCAGATGAGCTGGGTGACCCCAAACCCACCTGCCCCATCCTACTGAGCTCCCTGCTTCCCACCATCCAACCACACCATCTTGACCTTCCCTTCCCAGCCCTCCTCCTATTGAAGGTGGGGAGAGGGACGAGTAGGAATGAAACCTCAAGAGTCCTCCTGAGTGATTTGATTCACATTCCAGTGCCTTCCACACAGATCAAAGGGTCTCTGGGAACAACAGCTGGTTGTCTGAAATGTTTGGATTCAACAGACAGGATAAAGACACAATAATTAATAAATATAGCTGGTGGAGTGAACAATGCTAAAAGATACTATTGAAAGGGAGTAGCAGGAGATGTGTTGTTCTCCCTCCTCAGAGGTGTGCAAGCCAAAAGTGGGGATTTTGTACAAAGAACTGAAGAAAGGGTTTTGATTGGATACAGAAATCTGTGAGTCTGTTTGACCCCTCTGGGTTGGGAGTGGGGCTGGAGAAGAGTGTGGTACAGCAGGAGGGGGAAGCAGACACAAATAAAATCAACATTTGTTAGACAATCAGAGAATCAGGGAATATCCTGAGTTGTAAGGACTCACAGGGATCATTGATCCAACTGCTTGCCCTGCACAGAAACCCCAAAATCCCACCCTGTACATCCCTGGCAGCCTCAGGAATGTTCCCATTCCCTGGGGATCTGCTCAGTGCCCACCACCCTCTGGGGAAGAGCCTTTCCTGATCTCCAGCCTGAGCCTCACCTGGCACAGCTCCAGCTGTCAATATGCAGCATCCAGGCAAAGAGAGATGATTAAAGTTTACAGGAGAAAAATCTCTGCGGGAAAAAGATCCTTCATATTAAAAATATCAGAGAAAAGGAAAGGTAAATGCGTGTTAAAGGGTTTTTGTGGTGCTCTGGGCTGGAGGGGCAGAGGGTTGGGTGTCAAACCCTGGCCTTGGCTGGCACTGCCAAGGGCTGGAGGGACAGGACACAGGAATGGCTTTGCACTGCCAGAGGGCAGGGAGGGATGGGAGATGAGGAGGAATTCCTGGTTGGGATGGAATTCCCAGAAAAGCTGTGGCTGTCCCTGGATCCCTGGCAGTGCCCAAGGGCAGGCTGGAGCACCCTGGGACAGTGGGAGGTGTCCCTGCCATGGCAGGGGTGGCACTGGGTGGCTTTAAGGTCCTTTCCAACCCAAACCTGCTGTGACTCTGTGATCCTACAAGTTCCACCTCCTCAGCCTTCACCTGGACATCTCCTACTGATTTGTTTTTTTTAATAAGAGATAAAGGCAGAGTTCACAGTGTCTGAACAGCAGCAGCACCCCAGAGGCACTCAGGGCACTGAACAAGCCTTGTGTACACTGTGCTGCCTCTG
>NW_028147845.1:47500-57160 GCF_008360975.1 Lichenostomus cassidix
GCTGAGCTCAGCAAAGCTTGATCCCATCTTGTGCTGCTTGACTCCTTAAATGATGATCTTTGGCCAACCTGGCTTTTAAAAAATCCATTTTAGATCTCCTTTTCACCTGCCTCACCTTTGCTCCTACACTTGTCCATTACAGGCTTTTGCTCCATGAAATTTGTGCTCAAATCAGGTTCTCTGAAGCACAGTAATTAATGCTGTCATGAGGGTGTTATTTATCCTGCATCTCACCCCAGGGGTGCAAATACACCTTGGAAACGTATCAATATTGGCTTATTTGTGTCTATTTTCCTGGAACACGTCAAGGACACATCAACACTCCCTCCAAGGAGCAGGTTTGGAGAATTGATTGCTGCTTTTGCTGCTGGGATTGCCATTCCTGCAGTGCCACAGGAGCTCCAGGATCATCCCAGCATCCCACAGGTCCCAGCTGTCCCCAGGCTGGAGTGCTGGGAATGCCTGCTGTGCTTTCCAGAGGCACTGGAATAGCAGAGGAGGAGGTTTTGGTGTCCTCACACAATGATCTGCACCAGCAGCGTGCTGGAAAAGGAACAAATGACAAGTTTTTGTGGGTTTTCTGCTCGTCTGACAGACTCCTCTGACTCCAGAAGGGAATCCTGCAGTCCTTTCCTGAAAGGCATCCCAGAGGAGAGGAACAGAAGGAAAAGTGAGAGGAAAACAGCAACGAGCAAGCACAGAGCAGTTTTTTGGATAAGCACAGAATCACAGACTGCTGTGGCTTGGGAGAGACCTCAGAGCTCAGTGACTTCCCTAAACAGCGAGGAAAATGTGCTCATTTCACACCTGCTTTGAAGGCTGAGCTTAAAAACCTGAACCTGACCTCCTGTGGCTCCAAGAGAGACTCCAGCCTGAGCTGCCAACACCAGGAAAATTGAGGGCAAAGAGATGTTTGGATGTCCCTGTCAGAGGAGTGAAGTGCATCACGAGGGCTGATTGATCCCCGAGCAGGAGCCCAGCGCTGGAGCAGCTGCCTGACAGGAGGGATTTGCTGCAGGAAATCACACATCTCCATCAACCTGAGGCTGCAGGAGAGGCTCTGGCAGTGATGGAGAGGAGGGGGAGAACGTGGTGCTGTTGTTTGGGAGCAAAGAGTTGATGAGGAGATGTGATGTGATCCATTGCCACCATCCCTGCCCTGGGACTGGTGAAATTCCATGTTTTTCTGGGATCACAGGGGCTGGGGAGACTCAGAGCAGAGCATGTGGGCTGAGAGGTGTCAAGGCTTCTCCTCTGAAAGCTGAGGTGGTTTTACACACTGCTCAGGCAGAGTATTCCCCATGACTGCCTCCCTAGTGAGAGGCAGAAATAGGGGATATTGGCAGAACAGAAAACAACACATTTAGGGGCAAACCAGAAGGTTGATGTAAAATGAAAACTTGCAAATCCAAGGAAACTGAGGCTGGGATTCTCCCTTCACTCCTTCCAGCACTGTGGCAGGAGGAAGGAAATAGCCAGGGGTGATCCACATCCAGCTGGGAAACACCTGGGCAGTGGGACACCTGTGGGACACCTGTGGGACACCTGTGGGACACCTGTGGGACATGTGTGCAACACGTGTGGGACATGTGAGTGACAGCTTGAATGACATGGAATCATCATGGAATCCAGACTGGGTTGGGCTGGGAGGGATCTCAAAGCCCATCCAGTGCCACCCCTGCCATGGCAGGGACACCTCCCACTGTCCCAGGTTGCTCCAAACCCTGTCCAGCCTGGCCTTGGGCACTGCCAGGGATCCAGGGGCACCACAGCTTCTATTAAAAGCTGAAAAGCCAACTGGGAACTGAAAAATAACCCAAAACTTTTAATTCATGACTAAAGCAAAGCCCCAAGGTCAGCCCTGGAGTCCCCAGACACAACCCAGTGTCCCATTCCGTGACTGTCCAGGATATTCCCTTTATGGATGAGCAGCTTTGCTGATGGATTTTTGTTGTTCTGCTCTTCTTTCCCGTGCTTCTCCCACGAAGCTCCATTTAAATCTCCTCTCCCCACATCCCAATAGCGTGTGAACACTTTTATTGGATTCCTGTTTCTATCACAGAACATTTGGCCTGCAGACGAGGGTAAGGAATTGATAATAACCCGGTAAATGAGAAATACATCAGCCATCATTTTCCTGTAATGAAACCGAGCAGTTGAGAATGAATCAATGTGCAGAAAACTGTTTAATTGGCCCTGCTCTAGACAGCCAATTCCTACCAGCGAGCCCTGAAAATCAGTTTCCTGAAGAAAAACTAAATGGTACAAAGGCCAGGGAGATCAAAGGCAGGTAATTAAAGGCAGGTTGTGGTGCTTCCAGCCCTTCCCATCCCTTCCCGGGGTGCTGTGTTTGTTCCACGCTCTTCACTCAGCAGCTCGAGGCTCCCAGGTTTTTAAGCACCACGTTAAAGCACTTCAGACATTGTTGATGCTTTCCAAGACACAGTAATAATAATAATTTTGGCCGTGGGAGTTAAAGGAGTGCAGTGCTTCCTGGCTGTTGTGGGTTCTGATCTGTGCTGCTGTAATTGCTCTCAGCAGCATGGGGAGCTCAGCTGCTCCAGCTCCTGGGACAAGCAGGAAAGGTGGGATGTGGGGATATTTTGGGGTGTCCAGGTGCCATGAAGCCCCTGAGGCACTGCCAGGTGGGGCTTTGTGTGGAATCTGAGGAATACTTGCTGGGAGGTTGGAGGATGCCCAGCTGGAGAGTTGGTCACCCATGCTTTGGTTCAGTGCCACGTTTGGTTGTAGAGTTTTCATGCAAGTGCTGAGGTTTAGATTTAGAGCAGGGATTGGGAAGGAATTGTTCCTGTGAGGGTGGGCAGGCCCTGGAATAGAATTCCCAGAGAAGCTGTGGCTGTCCCTGGATCCCTGGCAGTGCCCAAGGGCAGGCTGGACACTTGGAGCAGCCTGGGACAGTGGGAGGTGTCCCTGCCATGGCAGGGGTGGCACTGGATGGGATTTCATGTCCTTCCCAACCCAAACAGCTCTGGGGTTCCATTCAATTCCCTAAATATTTAATGAGCAGAGTTTAGCACACAGATTTCCTTCCAACATTCCAGCTCAGCCAGCAATTTTTGGCATTCAGCAGGACATCCCAGGAGAGGAATCCCTTCCATCCCTCATTAATTTATTCCCTGGGGCCCTACAGCTTTGTCTCCCTGCCATTACACCTCATGGCCAATATTCCCACTTCTATGAGAGGCTCTTCCCAGGAAGCACACGGGAATGTGAGAATTCCCAAGGCCCGGGGTTGTTCCCTCCCTGGAACCACCAGGAGCAGCTGGGTGGTGCCTGCTGGCCAGGAACAGGCAGGGAATACTGGGAATATCCTGCTGGCCAGGAACAGGCAGGGAATACTGGGAATATCCTGCTGGCCAGGAACAGGCAGGGAATACTGGGAATATCCTGCTGGCCAGAGGTGTGGCCGGAGCCAAGGACAATCCTGTGCCAAGGACAATCCACACTCAGGTCCCAGGCCAGCCACACACGGGGACAGTGATGGCATTTTTACTGGATCAATCGATCTGTTGGTATTTAAAACATTCCATGGAAAAGCAGGTGGTTTTTTCCGTGGAAAAAAGGAAACACTTGAGGAAACACACGTTCCTCAAGTGCCACCTGCTGTACTGACAGAACCAGGACACGGTGGCTGTGAATCCTTCCTTCCAGCAGCTTTGCACTGCCTCATCCCAAATTCCAGCCCAGCCCTTCCCTGGCAGCAGGAAAAGACAGGTTTGTCCTTCCTGATTGTTAGGGAGATTCCCCAAGTGGGAATTTGCAGAGCCCCTGCTTTGCACCTTTATAAATCAACAGCAATAGCACTGTCATCTTCCTCATCACCCGGAGAGGGCAGTGAGAAAATCCAGCTCCAGAAGCAGACTCCAGATGATTTTTCCACAGGATGTGGCTACAGGCAGAGAGGGAATAAAAACTAACAGGAAGGTAACATTTGCTGTGAATAAACAGGTTGTGTGGATGCAATTCAGGAATGCTGGTTCACCTGAGCACTGCAGATCCTGGCAGGTCATTCCCAGTCCAAAAAAAAGCAGGAAAAGGGATCAGAGGTGGTTTGAACGGAGCTGCCAGGAGAGCAGTGTGTTGGATGGGCATGGCTGTGACACCCTGGGGACACACAGGGAAGAGAGGACAGTGCCCCACGGCTGGCACAAACCACCCACTAACCACGGCGTGGTCATTAATCCAAATCAAAAATATTCATTTTAATAACAGCTTGACTTGAACAGTCCAACGTTGTTATCCCAGTGTGTCCTTCAGAAATTGGGAAAGGTTCTTCCCCAGAGGGTGTTGGGCACTGAACAGGGA
Source organism: Lichenostomus cassidix (assembly GCF_008360975.1). Taxonomy (NCBI): domain Eukaryota; kingdom Metazoa; phylum Chordata; class Aves; order Passeriformes; family Meliphagidae; genus Lichenostomus; species Lichenostomus cassidix. Next base: position 51,827 of record NW_028147845.1, read on the forward strand.
ATGGGATCATTCCTGAGGCTGCCAGGGATGCCCAGGGTGGGATTTTGGGATTGTCCTGTGCAGGGACAGGGGTTGGATCAATGATCCTGTGGATCCTTCCAGCTCAGGATATTCCATGGCTGTGATTCTGGGATACCCAGAACTCTCTCCCTGTTCCCACGGGGATTTCACTGGAGCCATCAGGGAGGAGAATGAGCCCCAGCCTCGTGTTTGCCGTGTGTGCCAGGAGGGCTTGTGTGATGATTTCAGGGTTTGTGTGATGGTTTCAGGGTTGTGTGATGGTTTCAGGGGTTGCATGATGGTCTCAGGGGTTGTGTGATGATTTCAGGGGTTGTGTGATGATTTCAGGGTTTCTATGATGATTTCAGGGTTGTGTGATGATTTCAGGGGTTGTGTGATGATTTCAGGGTTTGTGTGATGATTTCAGGGCTTGTGTGATGGTTTCAGGGTTTCTGTGATGGTTTCAGGGGTTGTGTGATGGTTTCAGGGTTTGTGTGATGATTTCAGGGTTTGTGTGATGATTTCAGGGGTTGTGTGATGATTTCGGGGTTTGTGTGATGATTTCAGGGTCTGTGTGATGGTTTCAGGGGTTGTGTGATGGTTTCAGGGTTTGTGTGATGGTTTCAGGGTTTGTGTGATGGTTTCAGGGTCTGTGTGATGATTTCAGGGTTTCTGTGATGGTTTCTGTGATCCATCAGCAGCTGGGACATTCCGGGTGTGTTTTCCGTGCAGCTGCAGCTCCAGCAGTGAGCGGAGAGCTTCCCGAGGGCTGGGCAGCTCTGCCGGGCTGGGGGAGACAGGGCGGGCAGAGAACCGGGAATGGGCTGGGTGGGGAGAACATTAAATCCCATCCATCCACCCTGCCATGGCAGGGACACCTTCTGCTCCATGGCAGGGACACCTGCACTGTCCCAGGCTGCTCCAGCCTGGCCTTGGGCACTGCCAGGGATCCAGGGGCAGCACAGCTTCTCTGGGCAGCTGGGCCAGCGCCTGAAACCCTCCCGGCACCCGTGCTGCCCCGTTCCATATCCCGCCCTGTCCCGTGCCCGTTCCATATCCCATTCCCCTATCCCGTTCCCCTATCCCGTTCCATATCCCGTTCCCGTTCCCCTATCCCGTTCCATATCCCGTTCCCGTTCCCCTATCCCGTTCCATATCCCGCTCCCCTATCGCATTCCCATTCCCATTCCCGCTCCATTTCCCGGCTCCCCTCACGGTCCCTCCCTCCGCCAGGGGGCGCTCGCTCCCCGCTCCCTCCACCTACGGCCGCGGCTGAGGTGTCCGCGGCGCTGCCTGAGCGCAAAGCGCTCCGGCGGAGCAGGGCGCAGGCGCGCGGCGGGCAGCGCAGGCGGGGCAGGCCCCGGGGTCCTGCGTGAGGCGCGGCGCGGCGCGGCCCGCTCGGCCCGAGATGGCGACCAAGAACTTCCGCGTGAGCGACGGCGACTGGATCTGCCCCGACAAGAAGTGAGGGGCGGCGGCGGCGGGGCACGGCCGGGGCGCTCCGGCAGCGGGAGGGCGGGCGGGAGCGAGGCGGGGAGCGGGACGGGGCAGGGGCGCTGGAGCCGCGGCCGCCCGCTCGGGTGACACGGCGCGGCCCGGTGCAGAGCTGGCTTTGCCGTGGGACAAACCCGGGTCAGGGCAGGGCGCTGGAGCTCCGCGCTGGGCGCTCTCCAGCCCTGGCTAACGCCGTCCCTCGTGTCTGCTCCGTGTCCAGGTGCGGCAACGTGAACTTCGCCAGGAGGACGAGCTGCAACCGATGTGGCAGAGGTGAGTTCACCGGCGCGCACCGCTCCCCTGCTCTGCTCCTGCCCCGCAAAACACCGTTAAAAATACTGATTCAACCCGCAGCTGTTTCAAAGTACCAGCTATTTTTGTTTTAAACCCTCCAATGTTTCCCCTGAGCGATGAGGCCGCTGTTTCAGCTGCTCTCGTGTCTCGCCCCTGCAGAGAAAACCACCGAGGCCAAGATGATGAAGGCGGGCGGGACGGAGATCGGGAAGACGCTGGCCGAGAAGAGCCGCGGGCTGTTCAGTGCCAACGACTGGCAGTGCAAAACGTAGGAGCTGAGCACACCCCTCTGCTTTGTCTTGTGAATTCCCTGTGCGCTGCGACAGGAGGGCTCGGAGCCACAGCCCGGAATTAATTAATTAATGGAGTACTCAATTAGCAGAGCAGCAGAAAGGTTCTAAATGGCAGCAGCCCAAGAAAAAGGTCATGTTTGTGTTTGATAAACTGAGACAGTTCCCGTGTTTTGGGGGAGTGTGGAGGTGGAAGTATCACCCTCGTGGCACTGGGAGGTTCTGCCTTCCCTGGGAGCTGCCCTGAGAAGCTGTGCTGCCCCTGCAACCCTGGGAATGTCCAAGGCCAGGCTGGACAGAGCTTGGAGCAGCCTGGGGCAGTGGGAGGTGTCCCTGCCATGGCAGGGGTGACACTGGATGGGCTTTGAGGTTCCTCCCAACCCAAACCATTTTTGAATTCCATTAAATTCCCTAAGTATTTGATGAGCAGAGTTTAGCACACAGGTAAATGCCTGGGTGCTTCTCCATGATACCAGCTGAGAAAGTTAAGCTCTAAACTGGGAACTGACAGCTGGAATCAAATGCTCTGGTTGTTTGAAGGTGCTTTCTGGGTGCTGCAAGGGAGAAGTGGAGGCAGGTGACTGTCACTGTGCAGTGGGGTTTGAGTGAGTCCAGGGAAGGCTCTGGAGCACCAGACTGATTCCATGAGCATTATTGCCACAGCAGCATTTTGTTAACTCCTGAAGTGTGGGTGCCACACTTGGAAATCAGGAGGAATTGAGCCCTTCCTGTGCAGCTGTGCTCCTGCCCATGCATTTGACTTCTCCCTGGATTTGTCCCTTCCTGTCACCTTCCAGAGTGCTGTCTCATCACTTCCCCTTTCATTCCCAGCCTGGGGGATGCTGTTTGCCATTTCTCTGTGTTCTTTCCACCCCTGCAGCTGTGGCAATGTGAACTGGGCACGGAGGTCAGAGTGCAACATGTGCAACACCCCAAAGTACGCCAAGCTGGAGGAGAGGACAGGTGAGATGGCTGTGCCTGCACTGCTGCCCTGCTGGCAGGAGTGGCTTTAGGGACCAGAGTGGCTGTTCATTGAAGGGAGTGTTTTCCCAGCAGAACTGGCACAGTTCAGCCCATGTGCTGGTTCCTGGCCTCGGTGAGTTGGTGCTGTGTGAAGTGGGAAATGAGGGAACATTCAGCCTGAGCTGCCCTTGTGTTGGATGTTGATGTCAAGGCTTTGGGCAGCAATGTTTTATTGATCTGCAGAGGCCTCCTGCAGGCTGCCCTGTGCAGAGGGCTGTGGAGATAAGGCTGTTATCTGCTCAGCAGGGCTGGGCTCAGTTTCAGCTCTCCTGTGGGAATGGGAGCCTCAGGAGCAGGATCTCCTTACAGCTCCTGCACTCTTCCCTCTCACCTGGGATCAGCCAGGGAATTTACTGCAGGAGGGGAACAGAATTTAATGCACACAGTGGGCAAAAAGGCAGAAAGAAAAGAAGTCTGGAGAAGTGCACCGAGCTTATTATTCAAAGGAAAAACAATACTTTATTATTGAATATTGTGGAAATAATAATATTAAAGAATATAATTATATCCCATATAGTTATTGTAATTGCAAATAATATATTTAAGAATTTGTTATTTGAATAATTTACTGAAGTGCTCCATAATTAATTAAGTTGATAAATACTTTCAGTGGAAGGTGTTCCTGCCCATGGCAGGGGGTGGGACAAGGTGAGCTTTGAGGTCACTCCCAACCCAGATCAGTCTGGGCTTCTCTGATAATTAGCATTTCATTAATTATTTGAGTTCTGCTGGCCTGCAGAGGAACTTGCAGAACCCCCAGCACATTGCACACTCCTGCAGTAAATTACAAAGTCAGCTGGGATGGAGATGAGCCCTTGGAGGTTTTTATGCTGCTGTGAGAAGGAATGGGATGGGAGGATTCTAAAGGCAGAAACTGGCAGTTGTACAGCTCAGAGCAGCCACATAGATATATATACATATATATCTGTACACACTCTCCTCATGTTCCACTCCCTGCTTTCCCATGTGGCTGCTCTGAGCTGGATTTGGGTTTTTGAGGATTTTGGTTTTTCCTCCATCCCAGCCCTTGGAGACATGCCTGTGTGCACCACCCCAAGGCAGCTTCAGGAGCTAAATGCAGCTTTGGGAAGCTGCTTTTGATCACAGCTGTAATCCTGAAACATCTTTTATTCTATTTCCATTCCTCTAAACATTCCTGCTGCTGTGCTGTTGGTGGGTCCTAATCCATTTCCTTAATTGGGTTTCCGAGGAGCTGCATTTAATAAACGTGTGTGGGAACAATTCATGTTCCTGCTGAGATCCTGTTACATCCTCCTGGCACATTCATCATTCCACGAGGGTTTGCAGAGCCCTGTGGCAGTTGATGTGCTCTGAGCAGCTGCAGATGGAGTTGTTTTGCTCTTTGCCAAGGCTATGGAGGAGGATTCAATGAACGGGAGAATGTGGAGTACATCGAGCGGGAGGAGTCCGACGGGGAGTATGATGAGGTAAGGGGGGGCAGGGATTACTCTGCAGAGACTCTTGTGTTTTATAAAAATATCCCATAAATTTAAAACACCAATGCTCAGATTCCCATTTATCTTCTCCATGGAGTCTCATTGTCCTCAAGCTGAGCATCTCTTAGAAAGTTCCTTGTTGCTCATTGATGATCCAAGATACTCCCCTTTCCTTGGGAGCAAGATCTTTGTTTAAATTGAAGTCTGTTCATTTTCTTATAGAAGCTTTATCAAAAAGTGCAGTTGGTGAATATTTTTGATTAAATCCTCTTCTAATCCTGGCATCAAATTCCTCAGTTTGGGCGCAAAAAGAAAAAGTACCGCGGGAAGCCGGTGGGTCCTGCCTCGATCCTGAAGGAAGTGGAAGATAAGGAGTCTGAGGGGGAGGATGAGGAGGATGAGGATGAAGATCTCTCCAAGTATAAATTGGATGAGGTAGGATGGTTTGTTGTTTTTAGGGCAATTTTTGATCATGATTTCAGCTGCCTGTAAAGCAGAGCTCTGGGAATAAAGGTGCCCAAAGCTGCTGGAAAAGATGTGCACAAGCTCTGCTTTGTTCTAAATACCTGCACTCAAAAATGGGCAGTTTGTTAAATCATAAATTACAGGCTTATCTCGGATCAGAACCCAAAATTCCAAGATCTTTATTTGGAGCCTGGGTGTGTGGTTACCAAGTATAGCAAGTGCTCTTGAGTTTTCTTCTTAGGCTTTTAAAACCACATGAGATTTATTTTTTATAAAATAAAATTAAATATTCTGAGGGTTTTTTTTCATCT
>NW_028147846.1:0-563 GCF_008360975.1 Lichenostomus cassidix
TGTTCTCCCTCTACATATTTTCACCTCCACCTCCTCCAACTACAAAGTGAAAGAAGTGCGTGCCTGCTTTGTTTTGAATTTTTCTTAAATATGTTTTCACAGAGGGATAACTACCACCTCCAATTGGCCCAAACGTGGCCAGCAGCATGTCCATCACCTTCAGAGCCATCAGAGATTGGCTCTGCTGGACTTGATGTAAAAACTTCCAGAACTTGCACTCAGGACACACAGGAGCCATCTTTGTGCCACACCCCACCCCTCAGACACCTCCCTAGGCCTACTAGAACAGCTTCTGAGAGGTCCAAATTTCTCCTAGATGTTAAAAACACTTCACTGATGTTTTGGGCCCAACAAAACCACCACACTGCTGTAGAGACAGAGGGCATAAAACAATTGAACACCTTGCCTGGACTGTCAGAGAACCCATCTGCAGTAGGACTCCTGAAAGGGGAAGAGCAACAAGTACCGATTGCAACCTCCATTGTGCACCGCCGACAGTACCGGACAACTCGTGATGCCGTGATTCCCATTCACAAACTAATCCGTGAGCTGGAGAGCCAAGG
>NW_028147847.1:0-572 GCF_008360975.1 Lichenostomus cassidix
GTGTTCTGGACTAAAAGCAATAATAACTAGTGCCTTAATGCAGGCTGCCTCTCGTCTGCTCTAGCCCTGTGGATAGAAGTGGGAGCCAGGCTCCAAGTCTTTTTCAAATATGATTGGTCTTACTCTGCTGAAGAAACAAAAATTAACCACATCGTGTATTTACAAGGTAAATACTGGTTCTTTCCGCTTCTCTCATCCTTTCTAGAGACATTCACACCCTTTTCTCCTCCCAGCCGGGAGACTCAGCAGCTCCTGGGAAGAGCAGGGCACATCAGGCACGGGTCTGCTCCATCAGCCAGGCAAGGCACTGGCCTTGGCGATTGCCAAAGCCTGGCAGCTCTGCAGTTGCTGGCAGCTGGAGCAGCTCGGCTCCCGGAGCCTCCAGCGCCGGCCGAGCCCCCTTTGCCCCAAGGTGCTGCCGGCCCTGCTGCGGCTGCTGTGGGCAGCGGGTGTCCGGGCAGCTCCGTGCCTGCCCCGGCCGTGCTCGGGGAGCGCCGGGCTTGGAGGGGACGCTGCCCGGGCAGGGGCTGAGCTCTGGCACCTGTTGGCCCTCGGGCTCCTGTGGGAGCCCC
>NW_028147848.1:0-571 GCF_008360975.1 Lichenostomus cassidix
AACAAGCAGAGGACTCCAAAGCACTGCCTAGACAAATATCTCACGTTCCAGAGGAGCGTGAGGCTTTGCAGAGGCAGCAAAAGCCCACTTTACCTCCTCGCCAGCTCTCCTGGGCTCTGTGGCTGATTCACTCTTCTCTTTCTTGTCTTTTGATGATGTTGAAACCAGATGCTGCACACATTCCAAGCTCTTTGACTTCTCTGACAGCCGCTTCCCTTCTGCTCCAACAGCCTGATGAGTATTCAGAGAGGAGATGAGTCCCTTATTCCAAACACCACAAAATTTGTCCCTCAGAAATCTCCATCTCGGGAAGCATCCTTCAAAGCACCAGCAGGGCAGCTGCTGTTCAGCCCTCGGTCCAAAACTCTGCTCAGTTTGGTTCATCACTCTGCTCACCTGCTCCGTTCCTTTGCATGTCATATCCCACCCAGCCTGTGATGCCTTCCCTTGCATGGGCACAGGAGAAGCAGCTCCCCATGGCCCGCTTTTGGCCTGGAGCTGATTTGAACAGGAAGCTCCTGGACAGTAAGCCCACAAACAGGGAGCAAACTCTCCCTCTCCCAGTCCTCAG
>NW_028147849.1:0-5693 GCF_008360975.1 Lichenostomus cassidix
TGTGAAAAACACGCTTCACTCTCCTGTTGAAATTTAAAGGGTTTAATAAAAGACAATAGGGGACACCAATAAAGTAAAGAAACAGCGCTGGGTGCTTGGCTCCAAGCCAAGAAGCACACCTGCCAGTGAGGGAGTCGTCTTAAATACTCTTTGTATTGCATCAGCTTTATGCATATTCAAACTTTTCTCAAAACTGCTTTGCATGTTCCAAGAACTATTTTACATGGCTCCTCCTTGGTCCCGCCTTTTTAGAGCATGCGCTTTTTCATCTGTGGTTTCTTCCAGTCTTGGTTATCGCCTCCCAGTTTGGGCTTGGTTCAGTAGTTCTTGCATCTGGTTACAGGCTGATAATCAGGTATCAGTGGCAGGTCTTCTTTTTGGGTGTTATCTAGTTAAGCAGGTGGTGTGGTTAGTAAAGAAAAGTTCTTTTAAACTACTTTTATTAGTTTTCACTATAATATCGAAATTATAACAGAAATTAAAACATTGGTTATATTACCTCTATCTTTATGACAAGACTACTTCTGTAAAAAGAATAAAACCATACACACAATGGATATCTGCGAAAAGCCAACACTATATTAGGATATATTTATAACAATCCTCCCGTTTTCACTTTTTATAAATTATTTGGCTTGAGCAATTATTTTTACTTTCTAATTTCCATTTCTCGCTTGTTTTTCTGTCAAATTACTTTGGCTTTTTCAAAGGGGTCTTTTCTTTGTTTCTTTAACACCATTATTTTTTTGTGCTGTTTTAGATGTGGCCAAGTCTGAGTCCATAGGCATTGTTACTACTTGCATTTCTTGGACTACACTGGTGATTAGTTGAATAAAACAGGGAATCAGGCAAGGAAGAAATAACAAACTAACTGTTGCACATAAAAGGAAGAAGCTCAATTTTTTACCATTCTATTCCCAATACATTATTCCACCAGTTAGCTTTTAGCATTGATTCCCATCTTTGGATCGGTACATGGGCTATTTTCTGATATCTTTGGCTATATCTAAGACAGCATCCCCATTTTCAAACAACAGTCCGAGGTATTAAATTTTCCACAAACTCCCCCTTCTTCAGCTAACAAATAGTCTAAAGCCAACCTATTTTGATACACCGCAGCTCTTGTTTGCCTTTGTTGACTTGATATTAATTCCAATGCCCGAGCAGTTTTGTTGGTTATGATTTCTACAACAGCTTGAAGTTTTATAATTTGATTTAACATATAAATCGGGGTTCGATAACCCCAACTCCCATCTTGTGCCCACGTAGCTGGCCCATATGTTTCTAATATGCGTTCAGGGGGCCATTCCTCCTCTCTCCATTTTTGAAAACCCCCAATCAATTCCCTTTTGTTTCTTTTTAAGTCCTCATAAAGTGGTACTCCTAATTGATCTCTATCTGGTCCTGGTAAAAGGAAAAATCCTGGCTGTATGATCTCCAGAGTGCAACTTCTTTTCCACCGGGGGGGGAGTTTTGGGTATGCTCTTTTTTCACATATCTAAAATAGACCATCTGGTGCTTTCCAGTAATCTTTAGTCTGTTGATTTATATTATCCCAAAATTTGGATATTTCTGGGATTCTAGAATAGGGATTTTTACCTGTGACATTACATTGAAAAAGCTTTATTTCATTATTAAACTTGCAGTTTTTTTCTTTGGTTCCTTTTTGAGTCCAATACAGAACTTGGTTCTTTTGGGACCCCCTCTTCCATTACTAACTTTATATCTTTACAGGTTGGGATTGCTGGGTTGGTTTCTCTTTTTTTTTTTTTGTTTACTATTTGTTCCTTTACCAAATCTTGGACCCGGTTACTAAGGGCAAAAGTGAAGCAAACCCATTCTTCCCCTTTTGGACATTTTTCTCCTAATCTACTACCATTTGTTCTTTAATTTTCTACAACCCAATATCTTTTTTTTTTATGTGTGCAAGTACCTAATTTGGATGGATCATAGCATTGGCTGCTAACCTGAGTATGGAACCTCGGGTTCTTTTCCAGTAAAGTGTCTGGTAGCATTTGCGACACGATTTTGCTTGTATCCCATAAGGGAAAAGGCAAAGAATGAGTGACACAAGGAGGAATAATAGAGGTCTGGTATGGCTTATACCCCCACCTCCCATGCCTATGGGGTTGCTGCCCACAGCAGGGGTATATAATCTTCTCGGTGGCGAGTACAGTGGTCAATCCGGTCTTGCCCTCTATTTCCGTGTCACTTCTTCTTTATTAGTTTCCAAGCAAATCGCCTTTGACACTTTTTAACTGTGGTTTCCCATTGTTCCTCAGGTACTTCCCATTCAACAGGTACTTGTAATTCCCTCCCACACAGCAAAGTTATTATTTGAGCTAACTCTAGTTCTGCTTGGGTAGGGAGTGAATTTCACTCTCGACTCACTGTTTTTTGTGAATTATAACACCAGCTTCTCCCACAATGTATGCCTTTTCATTTAATCTAGCTATTATGTCTAGTATTGGGATGAACTAGACAAGGTATGTAGTATGGCACTGAAGGAGATTGTAATATCCCCTTGAGATTAGGATACAGTCTATTTTTCTTTTTATATAAATCACAGGCTAAGGCTAAAACATAAGGAAGGAGATTGTAATATCCCCTTGAGATTAGGATACAGTCTATTTTTCTTTTTATATAAATCACAGGCTAAGGTTAAAACATAAGGACCTTTTGTCTGAAATAACCTTGATTTTCCAGTTTGAGGTGGAAGTATTCCTCTCCAAGGTGGGTATTGGAGGTTTTTTGTTTTCCAGATGACACTTAAAAACACCAATATAAACTTAATCTTATTTTTTAATTATTTGTGATTTTTGGGATCTTCCCAGTTCATTATCACTAAGTCCTCTCTTAAAAGTCAACCTGGTATCGCCTGGTTTAGAAGTTAGAGTCCAATCTTCAGGTTCTTCTACAGGTTCTTTGATTCTGCTGGCGTGGATCCATGCTGTTTCAGTTGTCAGTGGTACCTGAAAAGGACTTTCCCATTCGAGAGCAAAAATATCTCGACTGCATTCTGCTAAAAGGCAGGCCCACAATGCATCTTTGAAATCCACCTCACTAAACCACTGATGTTGAGGTGGATTTTTACTTAGAAGGGTATAGGGATTAGTTCTTTGACTAACTTCTCCTAAATCTTGCACTAATCTGCAAGTTCCGTCAGGCCTTTTCACTGGGAGAACAGGGGTATTGTGAGGGGACATACAGGGCTCTACTGTTCCATCTTCTATCAAATCTTTTATTACTGGCTTTAGGCCTTCTTTCTAAGGGTATAGGGTATTGCCCTATGCAAATGGGGCATTCTTCTCTCTCAGTGGTTACTTTTATGGGGTTTATATCCAACTTCCCTCTATTTCTTTCTCTAGTCCAGACTTCTGTGTTAATCCTTCTTTCATCTTCTTCTTCAAGTTTTAACACTTTTACTGTCATCTTTCCCTCCTCTGGTATCACCCCTATCCCTAGCTGTACTTGTAGATCTCTCCCCAGTAAATTGCGACCTGCTTCAGGGACTAATAAAACATCTCCCATTCCTATTCTAGTTTCTCCTTCAATTATTACATTTTTAATAACAGGAACCTCAAACCCCTCCCCCTTAGTACCTGCAACTTTCACGGTACTGTTACTAACACTACACCCCTTTGGAACACTCACCACACAGGTTCTTTCTGCTCCTGTATCAACTATAAATTCTAATGCCTCCCCATAGGGACCTACCTTCAAGGTAATCCAAGGTTCTAGATGGTATTTATCTCCCAAAAGATAGAGCCTTTGAAACCTCTCTTTCAATTGTTTTGGGATAGCAGCAGTTTTTTGTGCTACTTCCGGAACTTCTGATGTTGGAGGACTGGAAGTTTGTGCCACAGAGTTGTAATCCTCTGTCTCAGGTAACTCGGAAGTGTGTGTCATAGAATTGTAACCCTCCGGGTTAGGAAAACTGGAAATGTGTGTCACAGAATTGAAACCCTCCGAGTTAGGAGGACCGGAAGTTTGTACCACAGAGTTAAAACCCTCTGTGCTAGGAAAACCGGAAATTTGTGTCACATAGCTGAAACCCTCTATGCTAGGCAAACCGGAAGAAGGAAGCAGTGAGGGGATATTGCCCACATGGTCCCCAGCAGCGTGGCCAGAACCCGGGCCTCTCTCAACATGCGCTGGTACTACCGGTGCCAGCGGGACCACAGCTGCAGGGGGAAACGGAGCTGGAGCCGGTGGAGGCACATGGTAAGGCGGTGGGAATACCTCTAAGGGATCTCAGTCTATTTTTTTCTTTTTATCTGCTTCCGGAACCTCTGAGACTTTAAAAACTGATAATTTTAGAGGTTCTTGTTTTTCAATCCAGCAAGAAGCATATTCCTACTCCTCTGAATTAACTGGGTTTTTAGAATTTACAAATATGTTTAAGGCTTCACAAATCCAAGCTTCAGATGATCTATATCGGGGCCAATACACATGATCTGATCTTATTTTTCTTTTTGTCCATTTTATCATACAATATTGAATCATTTTTACTTTATCGTTTTCTTTTGTGTGGGGGTTTTTGTCTCAGTTTGCTAATTTTATTCCTAAGGGGCTATCTTGGGGTATTTCTGTCAGCTCTCTTTTACTTTTTTTCTTTCTTGTCTTGCTTATTTCCTGCCCCATCTTTTCAAGCTTCTTTCTTAGCTCTTACTCTTTTTAATAACGTAAACACCACCCACCCTTCACAGTACAGAAAACTTCTCTTTTCTTAATAACATACATTTTTCACTCATTCACATTCACTCAACTTTTATTATTTTTATTTTTCTATCTCACTCATTCTCACTCACAACAACACAAACAATATTTTACCCATGGGTTTTTAACTTTTAGGGATAATGAAAATTTCAAAATATTGTTGGCCAACCCCAGATGCTCTTGGGGGTGGTAATCTTAGGATATTTCCTTTAACCTTCACTTCTACACTTCCCGTCTTATAGGATTATTTCTATCCTTTTTAATTCTACACTTCCCGTCTCATAGGATTTCTCCCTATCCTTCTTAATTCCACACGTCCCGTCTCATAGAATTCTCCTATCCTTTTTAATTCTACACATCCCGTCTCAAAGGACTCTTCTATCCTTTTTACTTTACCCCCCCTCAATCTGGCACCTTTTTAAAATTGGGGACTTTTTATTCCCGTTCCCCAGTCCCGTTTCCTAGTGGATTGTGCTAGAAAACTTTTTGCTCCCTTTTTCCCAGGGGTCCAACCCCTCCCTGGAACCCAGTTCCAGTTTTCCCCCGGAGGATCTTTTACTCATTTTTCCTTGTGCTTCGTCTCTTTCCTGGCCGTGTTTCTCGCGAAAACAACGGAACCGCAGTATCAGAGACTCCGCTCTCGCCTCGCAAGTCTGGTAGCCAGCTCGCGTCTCACACACACACCAATCAATCCCCCGAAACCTGCCCCCCCGACAATACTTACAATCCTTTTTCTTGTCCGGGCCTTCGTGCACTTAGAATTGTGGGCTTTTTCCACTGCGGTGCGTTTTAGGGAGTCTTTTCCTTGTCTTTGCTTTATGGGTCTCTTCTTGTCCTCGGGATGGCGACTTGCAACCACTGACTCACCCTAGAAGAGGGGAGCGGTCTGCCAAACGCAGGGGGGGGGCGCCTTCCCCCGCTCCGGCTCTTCGCAAGCGTCAGAGGTGAGGTCTCATCCCAGACGAGTCCCCAAT
>NW_028147850.1:0-57081 GCF_008360975.1 Lichenostomus cassidix
AGCGCCAGGAGGGAAGGCTTGGCAAGGGCTCTGCCCCTTGGCCGGCCCAGCCCTGGCCTCCCCTGCCCGCCAGCAGCCACTGGCGCCGCGCTTTGGAGGGGGCAAAGGGCCGGGTGCCGCCCGGAGAGCCGCACAGCCCAGCCGGGCCGGGGCTCCATCGGCACCCGGCTCGGGGCCAGGGCAGGCTGGAGAAGAGCCCGTGTGGTTCCTGCGTGCAGCAGTGGGCAGAGGCACAGCTGCCAGCCCCATCCTTACCAGGCACTCACCAAACTTGCACTGCTGCTTCTTCTTCACCAGCTTCTTCAGATCCCACCTCTTCAGGAACTTGGCCACAGCAAGCAGCACTTCCTGAGAGGCCTGCATAGCAGCAGAGACCCACAGATGGCACCCCAGCTCAGGGCACAGGACGCCTGGAGCGCAGCTCGTGAGGCACCAAGCCAGGAGTCAGCAGCCCGCTTTCTCAGGGGGGCTCCAGCAAGCCACGAGTCCTCACCTCTGCCACAGACGTCTTCTCATCATGGCAGTGGAAGCAGAGTGGGAGCAGGCTCTGCCACGCCTTTGTCTTCAGGGCCTTTTTTCCCTTCTCCCCTAGAGAAGTCACCAAGCCTCAGAAGACAAAGATGGAGAGCCGCTGCACCAGGCTATCATCCTGTCGGAAAGGAAGAAAAAAAGACCTCAGCACTGGCTGCTCTGGCACACGCCTGAAGATCCACAGGGCACAAAAAGCCCGGGCCAGGACTAGTGCCTGTGCCCGGGGGCACAGAGCCTTACATTGTCAAAGAGTGGCAGGAGCGCCTCAGCCAGCTTCAGGGCGGTGGGGCTGGGGAGCGGCACGACTTTGTCCGACACTCTATAGCCCAGTGCAGTGAGTGTCATCGCAACCATGTCTCCGTCTGTGTCCTCCAGTAGCTTCATGAGGCTTTCCGTCAGCCTCCACACTCTTCCGGCCTGTGCAGAACACAAGGTTGTGCAACCACACCCTGCTGCCGCAGGGCTCAGAATCCAAAGGCCTGTCCCAAAGCACTCAGGCAGCTGAGCCGGCAGGCAGGAGAGCTGGGAGCAGCTGCCTCAGCTCCTGAAGCACAGCCAAGCCTGGTTGGTTGCTTTGCCCAGCCCCACGCTGCCATCGAGGCTTCAGCCACTGCCCCTTCTCACCATTGAGGGATGGTCAATGAACTCCAGGAGGGCCCTGAGCGCCAGGTTACGTCTCTCCCTGCACTCGCTCTGCAGGTGCCTTGACACGATTTTCAGGACTCTGTTACCACTTTTCGTCAAATCCAGGCAGTCAAGGACCTGAAAGGCACAGGCAGCGACAGGGGAGCCAGCTGGCAGGAGCCCAGAACCAGTCAGCACTGGGCCCAGGCAGCAGCACAGGGCATGGGCACCGTCCCAGGCAGCTATGGCTATGAGAGGGCAGAGAGCTGGGAGGCAGCTGGGCGAGGCAGCGCTGGCCTTCAGGCTCACCTCCGCAAGGAATGCCAGGGCGGGCAGCTCCCAGCGTGGCTCCTACCTGCTGAGCAGCCAAAGCATGTGGTGGACGATCTGGGAAGACAAGGGTACGGAGACACGAGACATCTCCCTGGAAGAAGAGAAAAGGAACCAAGTCCTTGAGATGGGGGTACAGACCTCTCCCGGGTCTGTCTCACAGAGGCCTGGTCTTTGACCAGCATCCCTGGAGGGATGTGGGCAAATTGGGAGGCGGCTCCTTCTGGACACCTTCCTCTCCCAGCCTTTTCCTGTCTGCTTGGCCATCCCTCAGTGACAAGGCCCGCTGGCCCACAACCATGGGGACTGTGTGGGGCACCCCAGGCACAGAGCACAAATGCCGAGGGCTGTGGGGAGAAGGGGATCTCACCTGGCCAGCACACCCATGGCACAGTGGTGGGTGTCAGCACAGAGCAGTGTGTCCCAGCCACGCCTGCGTTCCATTGCCAGCACCACTTGCGCACACTGCCGTCGGCAGAGCAGGGCCTTGAGGGTCCTCACTGCGAAGCTGTGTGCAGAGCAAAGCCCAGGTCACGCTGGGACCGCTGGCTCCTCCCCTGGGGACATGGGACGGACAGGAGGACTGGCATGGAGCACCTGTTGGGTATGGTGGCCTGGCCATGTTGCTCCTGGCATCCCTTCCAGAAGGTTTCAACCTCATCTGGCATCTCCAAAGTGCTGAAGAACACTTGGAAGAGCAGATGCACAAAGAGGATCGGGAAAAACACCATCAGAACGGGTTGGCCACAGGGCACCTGGAGGATCTTCCACATCACCACCGTTGCCTGCAAAAGACAAACCACGCCGAGACAGCGCTCAGTGCCGAGGTGTCCGTGTGGCAGGGCCCGAGCGTGGCAGGGAGAGGCCAGGGGAGAGGCAGGGGGAGCACCGGGCCTGGTGGCCCTGGACCTGCCCCTAGGCCAGGTTTCAGCCCAGCGCCTGAGGCAGGGAGATGCACCGGGGGAAGGAGGATGGAGAGCTGCGGGAGAGGCGACCTGGGGGTGAGCAAAGGCCACTTCCACAAACTCACAGCCAGGGCAAAGACATCCCTGTTGTCCCCATCACAGGTGCACGTGCTGTGCTTTGGCCAGTTTGCCAGCACATCAAGGAGAGTCAGCATCGCCGGCCTCACAGTCCTGGGCGAGGACATGATCGCCTCCCACATGGTCATGGCAGCTCTGTGGGGTCAGAGCTCTGTGTCAGGAGAGTCTCTGCCACAGCACCGTGCCATAGGCAGCTGTGGGGGCCCAGGCTGCCTTCCAGCCCTGTCTCTGCCCCCTGCCCACACGCCCAGTGGACAGGCACCTGAGGGGACAGACCCCAGGGACAGGTTCCACAGGGTGATGGGCTGGTGAGCCCTGAGCCCTCTGGGCAGGTGGGTCCTGCACCTGTCACACGATGGGGCCACACGCAGGAGGGTTATCACTACGTCAGCGATGTATGCCTCAGTCGGCTTTAGCAGGGTACTGTCCAGATTGTGCTCACCAGACTCACCAGTGGATGTCCACTGTGGGTGGATAATACCTGATCTGCTGGCCCCTGCAGACAGAGACTCCCAGATCAGTTCTTCACAGAGCTCCAGTTTTTCAGCCAGCCACAGCACCACACCTGGAAGATGAAGCCATGTCTTCCATGCCCAGTGGAGGTGATCTTGCAGTATGTAGAATGTGGAATATCAAGCTGTCCAGTTCCGCTGTAAAAAGAGGGACTCGGGAAGGATTCTTTTTAATAGAATTCTTGGACAAAAAATAAAGCACAAATGCAGCAATATTATATCTGAGAACTGTTTATTGATAAAAAGGGTAAGTGTTCCTAATAAATGGGGACAGGGACATGAACAAAGAGGGGAAAATGAGACGGAGAGAGAATTAATACCAGACAGATCGTTACCGCTGTCCCCGGGTTCCCTGTCGCCGAGGGTTTGACAGATGGAGTGTGTGCACTGTAAGCTGCCAGGAGTCTGCATGGCTCCCGCGGCTGGCTGGACAGGATTTCCAAACAGCAGCAGCTCCGTGTCCCTCCTATGGGTGAAGAACAGGAGCAGGACTCGGGGAGCAGCTGCAGGCGGGCAGGATCAGAGCACGGTGGCTGCAGGTGGCGGTGGCTGCAGAGCTGCTGCAGAACACACAGTGCAGGCAGGGTGCAGGCAGGGTGCAGGCGGCCGCGGCCCCGTCCGGGAAACAGCGTGCATGAGGTTGTCGCGGCGACGGAGCTGCCTCGGAGAAGCAGCAAAGCAGAGCAGGACACGGGCAGACCTGGACACATAGCAAAGGAAGGAGCGGGATTGCTGGGAGAAAAAATGCAACGTGCGGGAGGGGGAGGAGCTGACCCCAGGCGAGCCCCCCGCTCCCTCCAAGGAACCCAAAGAAAATGCCACCTCCAGCGTTGCGTCGCAGTTAACAGCTTTTATGGGCTTGGCCCTCCTATAGCATGACTTCCCTCGCACTTTTTCCGCACTTTTTTTTTCCAGGCATCTGGGGCTCTGACCCACCAGCAAGGGAAGGTCGCTTACAGACCAGGAGTGGAAGCTTCCTCTCTCCTGACTGGCTGCCAGGTAAAGCCTCCCAGGGGACAGAGCTCCCAGCACATATACAGACCCTAAGGTAATTTTTTCACCTCATGTCTAACATATGCTGAGGCATAAACAAAAATCAGATTGGTCTCTCTCACAAGCTCTCTCTGATAAAAGCTGGGCCCTTTTTGGGGCAAAACTGAAACCTCACTTATGGGTGGATGCATGGTGTAGGATTTTCCAAGTTGCTGGGAAGGGTTCTCCAGATCCTTGCTGCAAAACAGGGCTCCCCAGTGACTGCTGGATGATGGTAAATTATTTAGGCAATTGGTGATGCATCTTTCTACGTCATGCCTTTTTCTTTTATAGTACTGATGAGGTGTATTGCCTTGCTTGTTTCGCTTGTCGCTGAAGTCAAGCACATAGTAAGCTTATACTTGTATCAAATGTGTCATTTTACTGTTGTCTTGCCTAACTATTCATAGTAAATAATTAGACCATTCTTTCTATTGTTGTCTGTGTCCTTTAAAGTGCCCTTGTCAGTTGGCAAAACATACATTGGCATAGTGTGCAGCATCTGAGCAAGAAGTCACTTTTTAAATCCAAAGGTGATGTGTCAGCTCTAGCCAACATTTCTGCATGGGAATACCTTCCTTATAATTGTCTGGCTCTCTAGTGGGCTCAGGTCTGACTGTGCAAGTAATGGGAAAATTGTATGAAGGAAGCCAACCAACTGGATGTATTAAAATGTATCCAAAAATTGCCTGTTGAAAAAGGCATGGAGATTGTATGTTCCAGAAGATGTGGATGGTTTTTGTTAACAGCGTGTCAGAAACAGCACCAACAGAAAGTACGGTTGTTGCTGGAATGCTCCCGTATGGAGTGACAGATTTGTGATTTGCAGAATCAGACTGTGACATTGCAATGCCAGAACAAGTTGCTTGCTGATAAGTTGGACACTTATCAGACTGTAGCTGAAAAGGCTGCGGTTTGGGTGGCACAGTATAAATACAGGAAAGGAAAGGGACGAGTGAATCACAAGAAAGTGCATGCAGTGATTGCAGAAGCAGGTGTGCCAGGGGACCCAGAGAAATCAGATGATGATATTTGGGATTCTACGGATTTTGATGAGGCTGGTTCCCCAGATGAATTAGTGAATGTGAAACCAGTGATAAAGTGAAAGATGGCATTAGATGGGCAGAATGTGAGGGCAGAATGTGAGGGCAAATGTGGTAGAAGATTTTACTCAGCACAAAGTAAATGATCGAATTGACAGGTTTAAGCAGAGACTGGGGGAGTCTCTGCTCTTTTGGATGGTGCGTTTGCATGATCAGGGAGCTGCTGGAGTAAGACTGGACAATGTAGATCCTGAGGAATTTGCGGATTTGAGTTCAGATACCTTTGTTCAGGATGCATTTAGGATGTGCGGATCCTAATGTGCTAGCCTTAGCTACTGAGGGATGTAATGCTAAATAACCCACAGAAAGTGTTTGGCCAGGGTCTGAGCGTCCATGGTATACCTTGCAAGACTGTATGTACCTGGTGAATAAAGGAGGAAGGGATGAAAGCAGTGGTTTTATCTCAGGGACGCTGATACTCTGATGCAAAATCCCCTGCTACTATAAGAAATAAACTGAGTAAGACAGCTCCCCCAGCATACAGAAATGTGATAGTGACTCTTTTGCATAATGAAATGGGAAATCCTCTGGATGCAGCGATTGAAAAAATACAGCAGTTAGGTGACGTTGGGGAGTGGGACCCTCGGGGGAGCATTGGGAATCAAGAAAACGTACAAAGCAGTGAAAACAGGATTTCTTGCAGAGAAATGTTTACAACCCTGCTAAAGGATGGCATGCCTCATGATAAAATTGATGGGATCCCAACTCCTGATTTATGGAAGATACATAAACAGAGACGGTTGCATAATCTAGCAAGAAAGTGCAGAATGCTGAAGCAGAAAACACAGGAACAACTCGGCCTGTGGCACCCACCTGGAGCCTCAACAGGACTTCCCATCCACTTGTGGAGGGCCCACCACTAGTGGATCAGCTGCTCAGGGGGAGAGGGAGGGTTGGAAACTGTATTCTGACCTGTGTCCCAGGAAAGACACTAGGGAAATTGTTCAGCATAGTGAACAAGAATGAGATAATGCCAAGCTCACGTGCCATCAGCACGAAAGGACTGGTGATCTCATGTGGAGCTTCAGATTATTTGGAAAAACCAGTCCTCACAAACTGTAAAAGCCTTAATTGACTCAGGAGCAGAGGCCTCCTTAATTTATGGAAATCCTAAGAAATTTGAAGGAGAACCAGTGATTATTACAGGCTGGGGGGGAAGCAAATGGAAGCTGTGCAAACACAAATAGAAATGAAAATAGGGAACCTCCGCAAATGATTGCATTCAGTTATGATTGTTCTGGTCCCCAAATATGTAATTGGGATTGGTATCTTGAAGGGACTGACTTGCAATTTATCCGATGGTTTATATCAGTTTGGGACAAAGCCTTGTATTAGTGCCTGGCCAGTTTTAGTCCGGAAGGTAAAAATGCCCCCTTTGCAGGCTCCTGCTACAACGAAATTGGTAACCAGGAAGCAGCACAAAATCCCGGGGAGGCATGGAGACATTTCACAGACAATTAAAGACTTAGTGGATGCAGAAGTTTTGAAACCCACTACCTCTGAAGGAGGATCATGAGGCCTTGGTGAAATGGGCGTGCCAAAATGTGGACACCTTGCAGAAAAAGCCATTTACAGGTGGAGTCAAGAGCATGGCATTGCCATGTCACTCGATATAATTAGAACTGTAATTGCTCAATGCCCCTTGTGCCAACATAAGCACAAATGCCCAGTGCCAAACATTGTAAAAGGACAACTGTGGAGGGGAAAATTGCCCTGCCAAATTTGGCAAACGGATTACATTGGACCTTTACCCTAGAACCAAGGGTGTAAATATATCTGTACTGCTGTAGATACATATTCTGGGTATTTGATTACCTATCCTTGTAAGAAGGCCACTCATCATAGCACTGTCTTTACTATAGACACAATAATTTTGTATTACAGAATTCCATGACAGATTCAAACATTTCTGGAACAAATTCATTCAGCAATATGCTGAGCAGCAAAACATCCAGTGGGGTTTTCACTTACCATATTGTCCCCACGATGTGGGATTATTGAAGGAACAAATGGGTTATTGAAAGAGCAGTTGAGAAAATTAGGAGATGGACACCTGTCCAGGTGGAGAACCCATCTCACTGATGCACTCCACATCCTTAACAATAGGCCCATCAGGAACATGGACACCCCTGATACGCATGCCTACACCCCATTTGCAGATACAGCCTTTCACTGTGAGTGCAACTTTGATTCATTGGGATATCACCCCAGGTGCGGCGGTTCCCTTCCAGGCCACTCCAGAGGCTCCAGGACTGGATCTCTACACACTAGAACTGATCACAATAAATCCAAACCAGACGAAGGTTATCAACACTGGAATGGGGATTTAAATTTCCCCAGGACACTTTGGTTTAAATTCCCCCAGGAGCAGTTTAGTTTAATAACTGCTCATTCAAGTTTAACTTTGAAGTTAACACTCATGAGTTTAACACTCATGTCATGGGAGGAGTGGTTGATGCAGATTATCAAGGAGAGATTAAAGTGATCCTGTTAAACAATGGTGCACAAGATTTGGTTATCCAACCCCATAACTGAATAGCACAATTACTGACACTGCCAGTTTTGAAAGCAATTGTGAGAAAAGGGGATCCACCTCAGTTCACCACCATGGGTGGAAACAGGGGGTTTGGATCTACCAGTTTTAATAACGGAGCTAAAATATAGGTCCAAAAGCCAAACGGTTCTCCTGAACTGGCTGAGGTAATAGCAGTAGGAAGGACACCACCATTCTGATCATGAGACCTGGGCAAGAAGGATGGGAATATGTCGCCACAACAAAACGTTATTTGCCAGAATAACTAGAGGGTAGAGGATTTTGTCTTGCAGACCCTGAATGGCTGAACCTGCCTGTTTACCACAGCCCTTTGGAAAAGGATATTATCCATGGCACCTGGTCTGAGGACCCAACCTTTGCAGAGGACAGAGAGGACTATCACTATGAGACTACTGTGGGTATTGTTAATTATGTGTTATCATTGCCATCAAATTGCGACCTGGGAAAATAGATTTTTATCCTTAGGGGAAAGAGTTGCAACCACCGTTAATCTCAGCAACTGTTGGGTGTGTGGGAGCCCAGGCAGAGCTGAAGATTGGCCTTGGATAGCTCAACCATTATCACCTAAGTGGTGGATCAGGGAATGAAGCAATGTACACAAAGGAACAGGCTTTCGGACCAAAGACAGCAATCCTTGGTGATTATGCCTTTCTGGGAGAGGTATTTACTGCCTTAATCAGACATGAAGACATGGGGTTCAAGTGGGAGAAAGTGTTTGTGAAAGAGCTTTGGATTTTGATTGTTGGACCTCTGATTGGCCTCCTTATGAAATTCCATCTACCTCAGTTCCAAATACTGACGTAGATGGAATCAAACGCATGGTAAGCTCACCAAGGGCAGTTGGGTAAGGTGTTCCTATCCACAATTACTGACATGAATTCAAAGGCTGTAAAACAGGGGGGAGAAATTTGTTCTCTGACCACCTATTTTTAAGTTGCCCCCAAGACAATTCCACAAGTAAAATGGAGGTTGTCCATGATTATCAGTGGAAATGGCAACATCGGAACAGAACTTGAACCCTTTTCAAGGAGTTCTGGTCCAAATTTAACAAAACAGACTGGGGGTGTGACTGCAGATGGAAACCCCACCTGGGAATTTGCAAATGCAAATATGGTGAAGCAACTATTGTTGGAGGTCCGTTAGGTCCAAGGAACAAGTTATATCTTGACCCAACAGTGGATGACGAAAAGTGGGAAGCCTTCTGCTACCGGAGCGTGGGCTTTGAAAGGACGTTATTGGATTTGTGGCCAACATGCTGATCGAGGGCTACCTCCAAACTGGTCAGGGATATGTTTTATAGGCTATATCAGGCCCCTGTTCTTCTTGCTGTCACGAGGTAGGAGGACTGGGCTCACAGTCAAAGTATATGATGATTTGGTCAGAGAAAAATGGTCTCTTGACACCTCTCTAACTAAGGGAAGCTCCCAAAGATGGAGACATCTGGGCATCTGAGAGAATTCTACAACATTATGGATCGGCCACTTGTGATATCAGGGACCAGAGAACCCACCTATAATTTGAATCAGATAATAAGACTGCAAGCCATCTTGCAGGTAGTAACTAACCAGACAGCTGCCGCCCTGGACCTTATGGCCGTGATACCAATCCATCCAAATAGGGAGTGCGATTTTCCAGCATCGCATGGTTTTAGACTATTTATTGGCAGAAGAAGGAGGAGTTTGTGGGAAATTAAATTAATCTAACTGTTACTTACAAACTGATGACAACAGAAAAGTAGGAAAACAGATAACTAGGGAAATGATAAAATTAGCCCATGTACCAATCCAGATATGGAAATGCCAGGGAGTCTGTGGCTCCAGCAGGCCCTTTTCCTTTTCCTTTGTGCAGCTGCTAGCTTGTTGTTCATTCCTTATTTAATTCCTTGTATTGTACAATTAGTGAAGCACACAATACAGGGCCTTGAGCTTGCAGTTATGCCTCAAGATCAACCAACTACATATGCAACCATTATAGAGACAGTCTGACAGCAATGATTCGTCCTGTAAGTCAGAGGACTGACTGATGTGCTGAGGCCTAAGCAGCAAGCCTCTGCCAGAGCTGACTTACAAGATGCACCCTGGGCACTCTGTAACACATACAATCAGTATTATTTAGCTAAAAATAGGTGACAAAGTCACTTATGCTAGCTGTTTGGTGCCAAAACGGCTGCTTTAGAAACTTTCACAAAACCGTGTAGAGTTACCTGCAAGAAATGTATCATTTTAAGAAACGTATCCAACTGCCATGGATAGAGGCTTCTTTGTAGGGTATTTTAGGGGAAAACCCTCCCCGTCAGTGCCTAGGCTCTGGCCAAGCCCTGGCCCTGGCTGGTCGAGAATTGTGCCATCAGATCCAGGTGTTTCTGGGCTAATGATATAATCAATAAGTCGCTTTAATTTGCTGATTTGGGCCGATAAAAGCTGGATCCCTTTTTTGGCGAACTTGAAACCTCACCTATGGGTGGATGCACTGTGTAGGATTTCCCTAATTGCTGAGAAAATTTCTCCAGGTCCTTGCAGTAAACGGGGCTCCTCAGCAACTGCAGACTCTGGATGATGGAAAAGTATTTAGGCAATTGGTGATACAACTTTCTAAATAACTCTCTCTCGTATAGTAATGATTCAGTGCATTATCTTGCTTCTGGATAAAGCCAAGAGTGCAGTTTTATTGAATGTATCATTTTACTTCTGTAGATCCTTAATATTCACAGTAAAATAAGAACATTGTTTCCAGAGGTGTCTGTGTCCTTTAAATCGCCTCTGTCAAATGGCAGAACAAGAGGAGGCCCCTGAGGGGATGGGGTGGTAGGAAGCCCTGAGGAATTGGGTGTCAGAGGCCAGAAGAAGCCCTCAGGCAGCCGCCCTGTTCCTGCCACTCACCTTTTCTGGTGCTTCCCCAAAGTGTCTCCCTTGCCCATAGCAGAAGCCCTCGGGGCTGGGCCTCAGCAGGAGGGTAGGGACACCCCCGAGGTGCCCAGGCTGGGCAGGCAGGGGACAAGGAGGGCAAGGGGGCCCTGCCAGGGCACGGCCAGTGGGTGCTGCCAGGGCAGTGGGCAGAGTGCAGAGGCAGGGCTGGCGGCCAGCCCGGGACCCCATGGCTGCCCAGGCCATGGTTCTGTGGCCGAGGCCCCCCTGATGCAGAGCTCTGGGCCTGCAGAGCTGCTGCCACCATGGGGAGGATGGCAATGTCTGCTCGAGCAGGGCTGCAGATTCGCTGCTGCTGAAGCAGCTCTGGACGCTGCAGAAACAGCTCCAAAGTGTGCTCAGGAACAGCAGGACCCAGAAGTGCTCAACGAGACATCTGCACCAGCTGGGATGCCAACCAGGGCATACTGTGGGCACAACTGTTTGGCAAAAGGCTTCAGCAGAACTGGCCGCAATGGCTATGTCTTGACTAGCCAGCCTCACAGCAGTGCTTGGCAGCTTCAGCTGCAGCCTGTGCTCCTGACAGACTTCAGTGGCCGTGCTTGAGGGCAGACTCGCCTCCCACAGTCAGGTGTCCCGAGGCAGCAGCATTGGTGCCATGGTGAGAGAGACACTCTGATGGGACCCGAGCCCTGGGCTGCAGCCGCAGTCCCTCTCCTCCATGCAGAAACCTTAAAGACCCATGTATGAGCTTCAAAACCAAATCCTGGACTTGCCTGGAACAAAGGAAGAAGCAGCAGGTGCTGAAGAAGAGCAGGGAGTGGTGGCACAGGTTCAGGGGTGGAGGGAAGCACTTTGGTGTCTGCTGAGGACATGGCCCGGTTCACAAGCACAGGATTTGCTGCCAGAGGACCCTGCTTTGCTCTTGCTGGATGCCATTCCCTACCAATGCATGGATTTTCATTTTTCCTGGACCAAGTCTGGTGGCTCTGTGGCAGCAAGTCTGTCCTGTGTCCAGCTGACAGCAGAAAAGTGCAGGACATGTCTGCTTCCAGCGCTTGTCTTGGCCACTCCTGCAGGGCACTGGCACCATAATCAGAGACACAAAAGAGCTTCTCCTCCCAGAGCTATCCCTATCCTCTGAACTTCTCCAGGTGACAGCCTTGATGTTCACTGGGGAGCCTCCCTGTTTGTGGCCATCCATTGCTGTGCTCAGCAGGCACCCAGCTGTGTTTGGACATGAGCTGCCACAGCCAGACATGCACGCACTGGAGCGTTCAATACCAGAGGCTGGGGGCTGATCTTTTTATTTCCCAGAATGCAAGAAAGACAGTCAGAGAAGCACAAGGAAACTTCACAGTGTCTCTGTAGGATCTCTTCGTCCCATGAAACTCAGCAGCTGATGATGTTCTGGTGCTGCTGCGAATCCCTTCCATGAAGAACAATCATTCCAGGAAGGAGCAACATCATCTGACAGATGCCAAGCATTGCCTCCAGCTGCTCCAGCTGCTCCTGCCATCGGGCACCTGCGGGAAGGAGCACAGGCAGCAATGCCCGTTGGCTTTGGCTGCCCCCTGGCAGAGAAGCCCGGCAGGGGCACAGGTCTGTGTGGCAGCAGACGGGCACCAGCACTGCCAGGGTACGGGGGGGGTGGCAGGTGTGCTTTTGTGGAGACTCTGCCACACCTGCTGATTTCAGTGCTCCCCAAGCCCCAGGGCTCAGAGCAGCATTGGTGCCCTGGCCCACGCCTTCCTTGTGTGTGTGACACCCCCGTGTTTAGGATGGCTAGCAGCCATCCTGGGGTGGGGGCGGCCCCAGGGCAGGTGGCAGCATGTCCATGGGCCCTTTGTGACACGCCGTGACATAGGTGCTGGAAGTGACACAACTAAGCCTCAGTGCTCGGAGCACGCGACGGAACAGGACGGGACAGAGCGTTGCCGTGAGGATTTCCCACAGCTGTTATGATCCAATTATTAAGGTTCTTTAGAAATACCTCTGCCCGAATTAAGGTACAAACGAGACCATATGCCAGTCAATAGTATGAGTTTTATTTGATAGAAAATATGAGAGAGAGAGAGAGAGAAAAGAGAGAAAAAGAGAAGTAAGAAAAGAGGTGGGGGGGACAGAAAGAGGGAAAGAGAAAATATCACCATCCGTGGATCCCAACGATGTTGTGTTGATCCTCTCCAGCCGGTCTTCTCGGTGGTGGTGGTCCCCCCGAAAAGCACAGAATGCCATGGGTTAATATACACTCAGGCCAGGGGCAATGTCCAGGCATGTCCCCCCCAGGGGAGGGGCAGTCTCTTGCAGCAGACTCTGCTTGCATCACATGCACTCCTGTGGTGCCAGGCCTAGCACTCTGGGGGGTCTGTGATGGATTGTGACTCCCCCTCAGCTGCCTCTCACGTGAAAGTCCCGTGGATGTAGCTAGTGAGGCTGGGGGTTCCACAGCTGGGCCAGTCTGTGTAAACCTGGCTTCTGTGAGCTGTGCTCTGCCCCCACCCCAAACTCAGCCAGGGATGATTCTCAGCACAGCTGGTGGCTTTTGCCTTCGTGGATGCATACCTTTCCCTCAGCTTGAGATGATTGAACAATAGGTTTCCCTTTATCTAATCTCAGCAGTTTGACTCAGTCCAAAGTCCCAGTCAGGTATCTTCAGGGAGGCTTCTTTGATTGTAGCTTCTTTATACACTTTTTGTTATAATGAGCAAAACTTTATATCAATGTTTGAGGCATGAACTATTTCAGTCTCTGACAACAGCGCACTCGTTCCTTGCTGACCCAGAGCTTTTCCGAGGCGTTCTTCCTGCAGGTGACCTCGAGGCCAAGCCACAGGACTTGGTGACCTGTGGCCTCCTCGAGGCTTCTCTTTTGCAGGTGCCCCCGAGGCCAAGCCACAGGACTTGGTGACCTGTGGCCTCCTCGAGGCTTCTCTTTTGCAGGTGCCCCCGAGGGCAGACCGCGAGACTTGGTGATTCGGAGCTTTTCCAAGGCATCGCCTATCCCTGTGGCCTGTGCCCTCGAGGCCAGACCGTGGGACTTGGTGACCACAGTCACCAAGGACGAGGAGTCTCCTGTCCTTGTGGCAGGAGCCCTCAAGACCAGAGTGCAGGACTTGCTGTCCTGTAGCCTTCCCAAGACTTCTCTCTTGCAGGTGCCTTCAAGGCACGACTGCAGCACTTGCTTACCCAGAGCTTTCCCAAGGCGTCTCTCCTGCAAGCAGCCATTGTTCCGGTCACAGACATGGAGCAGAAACCCCCAAGCGAGCCCAAGGTGGCCTGGGAGGAGGAGGAGGAAGAAGGCCCTGGAGCTGCCCCAGCACAGCAGCCTGGAGAGGTGGAGCAGGTCCAGCCGCTGCAGACGGGTGAGTGGCGGAGCTGGGCCACAGGGCTGGTGCCTGCAGCCAGCTTGGCCCCATCCCATCCCAACCCATCCCCCAGGGACATGCCCATGGATAGACTAGAAGAGGGGCTGGGGCTGACCCCCGCTGCAGCCGTGCTGCATCCCCTGGGCATCCCGGGGCTGTCCCTGCCTGGGCAGCACAGGCCTGGGCTGTGTTCTCTGGCCTCTCCTGCAGCCCCTCAGCCCTGGCTGTGCTCACTCTTTCCCACATGCAGGCACGGACCAGACACAAGAGCAGGACCATGCCCCTGGCTGCTGGCACTTTATAGGCCAGGTATTCTGGGCCATTCCCCCCCTGCTCAGCTCAGCATCAGCATTGGAGTGCTTTGATGGGACATCTCTCTTCCCTCCCCTTCATTTTCTTGAAGATGTTTCAGAACCTCAAAGGCACTCGACGCAGAGGGATCGACACCATGCAGACTGAGGGTGCAGCAAAGACTCACCCCATGCCCGCTCAGGACCTGCCTTCAGCTCCTAGTCCAGATCTTTTTGGGATGAGGGTTGTCTCCCATGCAAGTGAAGTAAGCAGTCTATTGACAGAGCTTGAGCCTTGCAAGCGCCATGTGGGTCCTCAAGCGATGGGCACTGGGCCCCCTCAGCCTTTGAGGCTGGCCCAGTGTGGTGGTTAGGGAAGGGAAGTACTTCCTGGGGGAAGCTGGGGAAGTTGTTTCCTTTGGCAACACTGCAGCTTTCCTTGTGCATTCTCCGGGTGCCAGCCTTTGTGAGGAACATGTACCTGAGCCTTGTGTCTAGTTCCAGATGACAGGTTCTTCATGGACCTCCTGAGGTTGAGCCAGGAACACCCTGCTGATGTCGCAGTGACCCTCCTGTGCTGTGCCCCATCTTGTGACAGGTACAGGGCCCACCTGCCTTGAGGGCTTAGGGCTGACCAGGCTTTAGGGCCCATCACCCTTTACAGCCAGTCCAGTGGGTCTGCTAGACAGTCAGCGAGTTCCAGGACCCAACAGCTGCCATTTCCTAGCCCTAGCATGTCAGCTGCCCAGCCTGCCGCCATGCTCCCTGCCTGCACCCCAGAGCACCATGTCTCTATCACCTGGGCCCCCATGGCTGCCCAGGCCACGGTGCTGTGGCTGAGACGCCCCTGACTAAGAGCTCATGACCCACAGAGCTGCTGCAATAATGTAGAAAATTGGCTAATAGATAAGGGACATACAGACTTAAACAAGCTGTTTCTTAACAATAGCCGTACTCAGCTAACTATGGCATAGATGCCAACTCTCTGGCCAATCAGCAATTTAGGGCACAATGGCCTTGCTGCAACATTGGGATAAGGCTACTGATAGGGATGGGGAAGAACCAATAAGAATATAGAAAACTGGACAAAGTTAGTATGTATCCATACATAGGGCAAATAGCCAGACTTAGGGCGTTGAAGCAAATAACCAATAATAATATGCGGTTGCAGAATATGCATTACCTAATTAACCACCCTATAAGTATGTATGCTGAAACTCAATAAACTGAAGCTTGCTGTAAAAACTCATATTGGGTTGTCAAGCCTCCTTTGTCTCTACAGAGGACCATAGCCTCGTCAGGAATGGCAGCGGAGAAGGTGCTTCCAACACTGCTCTGTGTGATGGAGGACTGGCCAAAGCACAGAATGTCCACCTCTGATGGGGAACTCAATGATGTCTTTGCCCTGGCTGTGAGTTTGTGGAAGTGGCCTTTGCTCACCCCCAGGTCGCCTCTCCCGCAGCTCTCCATCCTCCTTCCCCCAGTGCATCTCCCTGCCTCAGGCGCTGGGCTGAAACCTGGCCTAGGGGCAGGTCCAGGGCCACCAGGCCCGGTGCTCCCCCTGCCTCTCCCCTGGCCTCTCCCTGCCACGCTCGGGCCCTGCCACACGGACACCTCGGCACTGAGCGCTGTCTCGGCGTGGTTTGTCTTTTGCAGGCAAGCAGAGTGGTTTGGGAGATTCTCCACCTGCCCTGGTGCCCAGAGCCATTTAGAGTGTCTTCTCCCCGCCTCCTCTTGGCTCTACTGTTCCAAGTGTTCTTTAGCACAGAACAGGTGCCAGAGGAGGTTGATAACTTTTGGAGAGAATGCCGAAAGGACGACCGCCTTCCCACCAGCATCAGCAGGTGCTCCGTCCCAGTCGTCCTGTCCTTCCTATGTACTCAGGGCAGGGCCAGTGCTTCCAGCGTGACCTGGGCTTTGCTCTGCACACAGCTTCGCAGTGCAGACCATGAGGGCTCTGCTCTACCATCTGCGCTGTCTGAATTTACTGATGGCAATGGAATGCAGGCGTGGCTGGGACACACTGCTCTGTGCTGACACCCACCACTATGCCGTGGGTGTGCTGGCCAGGTGAGATCCCCTTCTCCCCACAGCCCTCGGCATTTGTGCTCTGTGCCTGGGGTGCCCCACACAGTCCCCATGGTTGTGGGCCAGCGGGCCTTGTCACTGAGGGATGGCCAAGCAGACTGGAAAAGGCTGGGAGAGGAGGCTGACCAGGAGCCTCCAAAAGCACTCACATCCCTTCTAGGGATGCTGGGGAAAGACCAGACCTCTGTGAGTTAGTCCTGGGAGAGGTTTGCCACCCCACCTGAGGGACTTGGTTCCTTTTTCCTCCTTCCAGGGAGATGCGCCGTGTCTCGAGCCCTCTGTGTTCTGGGATTGCACTCCACCTGCTCACACTGCTCAGGGGCAAGGAGCCAAGCTGGGATCTGCCCGCCCTGGCATTCCTTGTGGAGGTGAGCCTGAAGGCCAGCGCTGCCTCGCCCAGCTGCCTCCCAGCTCTCTGCCCTCTCATAGCCGCAGCTGCCTGGGACGGTGCCCGTGCCCTGTGCTGCTGCATGGGCCTAGGCCTGAATGGTTCTGGGCTCCTGCCAGCCGGCTCCCCTGTCACTGCCTGTGCCTTTCAGGTCCTTGACTGCCTGGACTTGACTGAATGTGGTCACAGGGTCTTGAAGGTCATGTCAAGGTACCTGCAGAGTGAGTGCAGGGAGAGGCGTTGCCTGGCACTCAGGGGCCTCATGGTGCTCAGCAAGGACCCCTCGATAGTGAGAAGGGGGCAGTGGCTGAAGCCATACTGGCAGCATGGGGCTGCATGGGGAAAGCACTTACTTGGAGCTGGCTGGGATTTGGGATGTGAGGCAGCTGCTTCCAGCTCTCCTGCCTCCTGTTCAGCTGCCTGAATGGTTTGGGACAGGCCTTTGGCTTCTGGGCCCTGCGGCAGCACAGTGGGGTTGCAGCGCCAGGGCAGTGTTGGCAGTGCGACTGTTCATGGCTTCACAGCACAGCCTTGTGTTCCACACAGGCCAGAAGAATGTGCTGGCTGTCTCAAAATCTTCTGGAGCCGCTGGGAGAAGCAGATGGAGATGTGGTCGGCATGACTCTGTCTGTGTTCAAAAATATGCTCCAGAACAAAGACATCCTGGTGTCCAGCACCACCGCCCCAAAGCTGGCTGAGGCACTCCTGCCGCTGTTTGATCACGTAAGGCTCTGTGCTCCCAGTCATGTGCAGTGGCTGCTGCCCAGACGCTTTGCATCATGAGAATTTTCAGGCGTTTGCCTGGGTGCACCTGGAATAGTTGGTGCTGAGATTTTTTTGTCTTCCTTTTCTCCAGGACAACAGCCATGTGCAGCTGCTCTCCATTCATCTCTTCTGTATGGTGATGGAGTTGGTAGTGGAAGAGGCAAAACAGCCACTGAAGACAATTGTGAGCCAGAGCCTACTTCCACTCTTCTTCCACTGCCATAATGAGAACCGGCCTGTGGCAGAGGTGAGGACTCATGGGCTGGCGGTGAGTCCCTGGGAGGGGGCTCAGCTGCCTCCTGCCCTGGCACCTTGCAGGCTGCAGCCTCCTGCAGGCCTTGGCACAAGGATGTGGATGCTGTCACCTGGGCTGTGGTGCCATCTCCGGGTCTCTGCTGCTCTCCAGGCATCTTGGGCAACGCTGCTTTGTGTACCTGGGTTCCTCAAGAGAAGGGGTCTGAAGCAGCTGGTGAAGAAGAACCAGCTGTGGAAGTTTGGCGAGTGCCTGGTAAGGATGGTCTGAAAGCCACAGCCCAAGCCTGGAGAAATCACCTCCCCTGGTGGCCAGTGTGTGGGGTTGGCAGCTGTGCGCCTGCCCACTGCTGCACCCAGGAACCACACGGGCTCTTCTCCAGCCTGCCCTGGCCCCGAGCCGGGTGCCGATGGAGCCCCGGCCCGGCTGGGCTGTGCGGCTCCCCGGGCGGCACCCGGCCCTTTGCCCCCTCCAAAGCGCGGCGCCAGCGGCTGCTGGCGGGCAGGGGAGGCCAGGGCTGGGCCGGCCAAGGGGCAGAGCCCTTGCCAAGCCTTCCCTCCTGGCGCTCTCTCCAGCTGCCAAAGGACAGGAGCCGGGCGGCCGAGCACCTGCGCCACGCCCTGCCCTACCTGGACAGCCCACAGAATTGCCTGTGAGAGTAGGCTGTCACAGGGTCCTGGGTGAGGCACGATCCCGGGCTCCCGCCCCGCCCCGCCGCAGCTCGGCCCCGGCCCCGGCTGCTGCCCCGGCAGCGGCATCCGTGCCCAGGGCTCGGATCTGGGAGAGGCAGATCTGCGAGAGGCAGAGAACAGCAGCAGGAACGCTGGAGCCGGTGCATACCCCGCCGTCTTCAAAAGCAGGGCCAGTGCAGCCCTGCTGGATTTGCTTATGAAGCACGGTGTTTCCAGTCGAAAGCAGGCAAGCAAGCAGCCTGTGGCCAGGGCTGGAGCCTGGCCAAAATAATGTGGAGGCTGACGGAAAGCCTCATGAAGCTACTGGAGGACACAGACGGAGACATGGTTGCGATGACACTCACTGCACTGGGCTATAGAGTGTCGGACAAAGTCGTGCCGCTCCCCAGCCCCACCGCCCTGAAGCTGGCTGAGGCGCTCCTGCCACTCTTTGACAATGTAAGGCTCTGTGCCCCCAGGCACGGGCACTAGTCCTGGCCTGGGCTTTCTGTGCCCTGTGGATCTTCAGGTGTGTGCCCAGGTGAGCCCAGAGCAGCCAATGCTGAGGTCTTTTGTTCTTCCTTTCCAACAGGATAATAGCTTGGTGCAGCGGCTCTCCATGTTTGTCTTCCGAGGCTTGGTGACTTCTGTGAGGGAGAAGGGAAAAAAGGCCCTGGAGACAAAGGCGCGGCAGAGCCTGCTCCCACTCTGCTTCCACTGCCATGATGAGAAGACATCTGTGGCAGAGGTGAGGACTCGTGGCTTGCTGGAGTCCCCCTGAGAGGCGGCTCAATTGACTCCTGCCCTGGTGCCTCATGGGCTGCGCTCTAGGCGTCCTGTGCCCTGAGCTGTGGTGCCATTTGTGGGTCTCTGCTGCTATGCAGGCCTCTCAGGAAGTGCTGCTTGCTGTGGCCAGGTTCCTGAAGAGGTGGGATCTGAAGCAGCTGGTAAAGAAGAACCAGCTGTGGAAGTTTGGCGAGTCTCTGGTAAGGATGGCCTGAAAGCCACAGCCCCAGCCTGGAGAAAACCCCCTGTCCTGGTGGCCAGTGTGTGGGGTTGGCAGCTGTGCCCCTGCCCACTGCTGCACGCAGGAACCACACGGGCTCTTCTCCAGCCTGCCCTGGCCCCGAGCCGGGTGCCGATGGAGCCCCGGCCCAGCTGGGCTGTGCGGCTCTCCGGGCAGCACCCGGCCCTCTGCCCCCTCCAAAGCGCGGCGCCAGCGGCTGCCGGCGGGCAGGGGAGGCCAGGGCTGGGCAGGCCAAGGGGCAGAGCCCTTGCCAAGCCTTCCCTCCTGGCGCTCTCTCCAGCTGCCAAAGGACAGGAGCCGGGCGGCCGAGCACCTGCGCCACGCCCTGCCCTACCTGGACAGCCCACAGAATTGCCTGTGAGAGTAGGCTGTCAGGTTCCTGGGTGAGGCACGATCCCGGGCTCCCGCCCCGCCCCGCCTGTCCTAGGTTGCAATATTGATGTAGTTAAGTATTCTATTACCACCAGCTGTGGGCCATTAGCTGCTATCACCCACTCCGGATGACAGACAATGGGCCATCCGTTAGCTATTATCACTTGCTAATGACCCACCCCGCATGACAGGCAATGGGCCATCAGGGACCCACCGTGTGACTCATGGACTTATCTCATCCCATTGTGAGATGCTCTGCCGAGGAGGGAGGAGCCAGGTGTTCCCACCTGGATATAACCTGGCCTTAGAACTGCCTGAGCTAGCCCTGTCTACTGGGTTCCCAGAGGACCAGAGCTACTACTGGATCTTCAGCTGGAGACTAGACCTTCACAGGATCACCGCTTCAACTGGACTACTTCAGTTAGACTGCTACTACCACCCTAACAGGGTGTTAGGTTGTATCTGACTTTGTCAGTGCTTTTCCTTGTATTATTTCACTTATTTTTAATTTCAATCTTGACTTGTGATCTCCCATTGGTTTGTTTTCAAACCAATACATATTTTGTTCTTCCTTTCTGACAGGATGATTGCCTGGTGCAGCGGCTCTCCATCTTTGTCTTCCGAGGCTTGGTGACTTCTCTAGGGGAGAAGGGAAAAAAGGCCCTGAAGACAAAGGCGTGGCAGAGCCTGCTCCCACTCTGCTTCCACTGCCATGATGAGAAGACATCTGTGGCAGAGGTGAGGACCCGTGGCTTGCTGGAGTCCCCCTGAGAAAGCGGGCTGCTGACTCCTGGCTTGGTGCCTCAAGAGCTGCGCTCCAGGCGTCCTGTGCCCTGAGCTGGGGTACCATCTGTGGGTCTCTGCTGCTATGCAGGCCTCTCAGGAAGTGCTGCTTGCTGTGGTCAAGTTCCTGAAGAGGTGGGATCTGAAGAAGCTGGTGAAGAAGAAGCAGCAGTGCAAGTTTGGTGAGTGCCTGGTAAGGATGGGGCTGGCAGCTGTGCCTCTGCCCACTGCTGCACCCAGGAACCACACGGGCTCTTCTCCAGCCTGCCTGGGCCCCGAGCCGGGTGCCGATGGAGCCCCGGCCCGGCTGGGCTGTGCGGCTCCCCGGGCGGCACCCGGCCCTTTGCCCCCTCCAGAGCGCGGCGCCAGCGGCTGCCGGCGGGCAGGGGAGGCCAGGGCTGGGCCGGCCAAGGGGCAGAGCCCTTGCCAAGCCTTCCCTCCTGGCGCTCTCTCCAGCTGCCAAAGGACAGGAGCCGGGCGGCCGAGCACCTGCGCCACGCCCTGCCCTACCTGGACGGCCCACAGGAGTCCCTGCGAGAGGAGGCCGTCAGGTTCCTGGGTGAGGCACGATCCCGGGCTCCTGCCCCGCCCCGCCGCAGCTCGGCCCCAGCCCCGGCTGCTGCCCCGGCAGCGGCATCCGTGCCCAAGGCTCTGCAGCCCCGCCTGGCCTCGGGGCTGCTGCCGCCCCGCTCTCGCAGGGAGCCGTGCCCTTCCCGGGCTGAGCTCTGCCGTCGCAGGATGCCTTGTGGCCCCGGGGCTGGCAGCGCCGCTGTGGGGGAGCTGTGCCGCTGGGGCTGTGACACAGGGTTCTGTGTTCCCAGGGATCGCCGGGCGGCATCTGAGGGGGCAGCAGGAAGAATTCGATGTCATTTGCAAGGGTGAGTGAGGGCAGTGGGGTGTCAGCGGGGGCTGGCAGGGAGGAGCTGCAATCCCTGTCCCGGCTCTGGATGGCTCTGCGCCCTGTGTGGACGAGGGGCGGCGTGGGTAGAGCACAGAGAGATTTCAGGGGCACGTGGGGGATTCGTCGTCAGCACCTTCCGGCTGTTCCCGTTGGTCCCTGCTCGTCCCTGGCCATGGCAAAGGCTGGCGGGGATGGCCCTGGCCGGGGAACTCTCCTCGGGTCCCCGCAGATCCAGGCTCTGACCGTGGCTCTCTTCCTCTCTCCTGCAGCCCTTGAAGACACGGCCAAGGACGTAAGCAGTGCCGTATCAAATCTGGCACTGCAAAGCTTGTACATCCTCAAGGCAGCAGAGAGAGCTCCCATGTCCAGAGCCCAGAGGCTGCATGACTTGCTTCGCATGATATGGAAGTCGCGGCCTCGTCTGTGTGGCCATTGCTGGCTGTGTCCAGCTGCCAAAGGATAGAGCTGATCTGTGTGCTCTATCTGCTGGGGGCACCTGAGTCAGTGGGGAACATCTGTTTTTATGAAGACTTCATTTTTTTTTACTATGCCCTAAGAAAAGGGTTCATATATTTGTAATGTAATTAATATTATATTTGTAGTAATATAATTTATACTGTTAATATAATTTTCAAATATAGAATGTGTTATAATACAGCCAGTGCCAGGATCTTTCTTTTGGTTCCCAATCACTGCAGGGCATAGGGGAAGAGGGGATGATGGATGCTTGTGCCCAGCAAGTTCCCCAGGCGTGCAGTGTGGAAGTGGCCAGAAGCCCCTTGGCCTTCGCTGGTTCTGACGAAGCCCTAACACTTCCAACGGAGCGGGCTGGCAGAGGCCGCAGCTGCGGGGATCCCTGCAAGACTGGTGCCTAGAGATGGCCCCAAGCCTTCTGGCAACCTGGAAGCTCCACCTGTGTCCTCCTGCCCGTGTGTTGCTGGCTGGATTGCTGAGGGCTCCCCGGTGCCTCTTGATCCGGGGCTCCTCTGGAGCTTCGTCGGGGCTGCGCCACGGCCGGGCAGGATGGCCGGGCTGGGGGAGACCCTGAGGGGACGGGACGGTGGGAGGCCTGCAGGGATGAGGTGCTGCCGAGGCCCTGACGGGACAAGGCAGTGGGAAGGCACGAGGGAGATGTGTGAGGGGGTGGGCAGCAGGAGGCTGCAAGGGGACAGGAGGCCCCTGAGGGGATGGGGTGGTGGGAAGCGCTGAGGAATTGGGTGTCAGAGGCCAGAAGAAGCCCTCAGGCAGCCGCCCTGTTCCTGCAACCCGGCTGCTCTGGTGTTTCCCCAAGGCATCTCCCTCACTGACCGGTTGGAGGGACCTCCCAAAATGAGGTGTGTGCCCCTGCTCCCAGCCTCTCAGACCTGTGGGCCCAGCGGTTGTGGGGCTGGGCGCCTGCCCTCCCTGTCCTTGCGACTGGGGCCCTGGCCCTGCTCAGCCTTAGGCCATGAGCTTGACTGCCTGGGTATTGAGTCTTGTTCCTCTTGTTGCGGGGGAGGCTGACCTCTGTGGCTTTGGGCAAGACAGAGGAAGAAGAGCAGCAGCTTTGAGCCCAAGAGGCACCATGAGCAAGGCCCTCTGGGCCAAGAGCGTTCCCGGGGCACGGATACATGAGCGTGTGAGCTTTGCAGTTCCAGATGGGTCCTGTCCAGGGAAAGGGCTCAGTAGACTCAGTGGACGTGAGCCACTGGTGGATGTCCCCTCATTTTCCCTCAGTGAGCCACACGTCCCCTCAGTATCACTTGCGGCACCCTCCACTCCCTCAGTGACCCTCAGTGAGCAGGGCTGGGTCTTTGCTTTGCTGTCATTGGCCTTTTGCCATCACGCTCCTTGGGCTTCCTGGAGAGAGGTGCAGCCCTACAAGGAGGGTGAGATCCCTTGTCTCTGCACTTGAGGGGGCAAATGGAGCTCCCCCAACTCCCAGCCCCACCTGTAAGGAGAGCAGGGCTTTTCCCCCAGCCCCAGCAGCTTTCTGCCGGCTGGTGGCCCCTGCCCGGCATGACTCTGCCGGCTGGTGGCCCCTGCCCGGCATGACTGCCTGTACCCAGGGTGCATCGCTGAGGGGGTGGCTGGTGTCCCTCCATTTGCTGATGGAACGCGAGGGTCACCGAGGTAGTGGAGTGTGCCCCAAGGGATGCTGAGGGGACATGAGGTTCCCTGAGTGGGTGGCAGATGCCTTTTATCTCACTGAAGGGAAGATGGATGCCCTGTGCGTTGATGAGGTGCCGTGATGGTCTCTGAAGGCCACGTGGGTGCCCCGCATGCCACTGAAGGGTCACTGAGGGGGAAGAGGGTGTCAGGTGCTGCGGATTCCCCTGAGGGGATATGGGGGTCACTGAGGGGGAGGAGGGTACCCCTTGTTATGCTGAGGGAACACGAAGGACATTTGAGGCGGAGGCACGTGTGTCGCTGAGGGGCCATGAAGGTCTCTGAGGGGAATGCGTGTGCCAGGTGATGTGGGTCGCACGGAGCAGACACGGGCGTCACTGAAGGGGAGGCAGGAGTCTGTCGTGTTCCTGAGGGTACGTCAGGGTCACTGAGGGATCGCGATGGTCACCCGAGGGGCAGCCGGGCATGCCGTGTGTCGCTGAGGGGACACGCGGCTGCCCGCAGGCACGCCACGGCCGCTGAGGGGCCGCGGGCGCCCTGAGGGACACGGCAGGCCCGCGCCACTCCCTGCTGCGCAGCCGCCGCCGCCTCCTCCGCGCCGCAGGGTACGTTTCCCGCCCAGCATCGAGCGGCTCCGCCCCGCCGCTCCCCTCAGCCGCGGGGCGCGGGAACTGCCAGCCGCTGTGGCTGTGTGCCTCTGGGCGAGGCGCCGGGGGGCTGCCGGGAGCGGACTGGGCTTTTCAGCGCTCCCACCCTGTGAGATCGCAGCCTGTCCCTAAACGCTATCAACTTTTGTTCCCAAAGCTGGCACGCCGGTGCATGCACTCTTTACATGTATTTCTAGTCGTCTGATATAAATACAATTTGCTTAGAAGGCTAAGCACCCAGATTTGCACCTGCAGTCTCTTCAATAAAGTGGGGAAAAAAAATAGTCTTTGTTATTATACGTTGTAATTGGTGTACAACAAATGACCCCTTTGTTAAATTTGTTTTCCTCTCCTCTGCCCATCTGTGGCAGGGGAGAGCGAGCGAGTGGCACCTTCTCAGGCAATCATTCTCCAGAAGCCCAGTGCCAGGCACCCACAACACCAGATCTCGCTTGTTCCTTGCACAGGCTGTCCGTCAGACCTGCTGAGCTCTGTCATGCTGGCGCCCCAGAACGCACTGGATTTCGGCACCATCCCCCTGAGGAAAGCCTTTGGTCCAACCCTGCATCCCCATTTCAGACTGTACATGAACATTGTGGACTTCTTCCCGCTCACCCTGGAACCGTGCGGCAGTGTAGAAGCTCAGCTGTGACAGCCCTGCATGGGAGAGACTTGAATTCATCTAGGGAGTGTTTCCAAAGGCTTTGTGTGCAATCCTTGCTGCTTTCTTTTGTGATAATTTGTATCCCGGGAGCATTGCAATTCTCCAAATTGCAATTTTCCAACATGTGTTTGCCTTTGGAGATGGAGAAGAGATTGTTGGAAGCTTTAAATATAGCCATGCTTGAGCTTCCCAGTTGGTGGCCGTCCATTGCCTTGCCAAGTAGGCACCCAGTTGTGTTTGGACGTGAGCTGCCACAGCCAGACACGCAGCAACTGCAGCGTTGAACATCAGAGGATGGACGAATGTTTTTCCCAGAAAAACAGACAGAAGAGCACAAGGAAACATGACAGTGTCTCTGTAGAATCTCTTTGTCCCGTGAAACACAGCAGCTGATGGTGTTCTGGTGCTGCTGCTAATCCCTTCCATGAAAAACAATCATTCCAGGAAGGAGCAACATCATCTGACAGATACCAAGCATTGCCTCCAGCTGCTCCAGCTGCTCCTGCCATTGGGCACCTGCCCGTTGGCTTTGGCTGCCCCCTGGCAGAGAAGCCCGGCAGGGGCACAGGTCTGTGTGGCAGCAGACGGGCACCAGCACTGCCAGGGTACGGGGGGGTGGCAGGTGTGCTTTTGTGGGGACTCTGCCACACCTGCTGATTTCAGTGCTCCCCAAGCCCCAGGGCTCAGAGCAGCATTGGTGCCCTGGCCCACGCCTTCCTTGTGTGTGTGACACCCCCGTGTTTAGGATGGCCAGCAGCCATCCTGGGGTGGGGGCGGCCCCAGGGCAGGTGGCAGCGTGTGCAAGGGCCCTTTGTGACATGGTGCAGCATGGTCATCGTGGGATGCCACGGGACGGCATGTCCATGGGCCCTTTGTGACATGCTGTGACATAGGTGCTGGAAGCGACACAGCTAAGCCTCAGTGCTCGGAGCACGCGACGGGACAGGACGGGACAGAGCGTTGCCGTGAGGATTTCCCACAGCGCACTCGTTCCTTGCCGACCCAGAGCTTTTCCGAGGCGTTCTTCCTGCAGGTGACCTCGAGGCCAAGCCACAGGACTTGGTGACCTGTGGCCTCCTCGAGGCTTCTCTTTTGCAGGTGCCCCCGAGGCCAAGCCACAGGACTTGGTGACTCGGAGCTTTTCCGAGGCGTTTCTTTTGCAGCTGCCCCCGAGGGCAGACCGCGGGACTTGGTGACTCGGAGCTTCTCCGAGGCGTTGCCTATCCCTGTGGCCTGTGCCCTCGAGGCCAGACCGTGGGACTTGGTGACCACAGTCACCAAGGACGAGGAGTCTCCTGTCCTTTTGGCAGGAGCCCTCAAGACCAGAGTGCAGGACTTGCTGTCCTGTAGCCTTCCCAAGACTTCTCTCTTGCAGGTGCCTTCAAGGCACGACTGCAGCACTTGCTTACCCAGAGCTTTCCCAAGGCATCTCTCCTGCAAGCAGCCATTGTTCCGGTCACAGACATGGAGCAGAAACCCCCAAGCGAGCCCAAGGTGGCCTGGGAGGAGGAGGAGGAAGAAGGCCCTGGAGCTGCCCCAGCACAGCAGCCTGGAGAGGTGGAGCAGGTCCAGCCGCTGCAGACGGGTGAGTGGCAGAGCTGGGCCACAGGGCTGGTGCCTGCAGCCAGCTTGGCCCCATCCCATCCCATCCCATCCCATCCCATCCCATCCCATCCCATCCCATTCCATGCCCCATGGATAGACTAGAAGAGGGGCTGGGGCTGACCCCTGCTGCAGCCGTGCTGCATCCCCTGGGCATCCCGGGGCTGTCCCTGCCTGGGCAGCACAGGCCTGGGCTGTGTTCTCTGGCCTCTCCTGCAGCCCCTCAGCCCTGGCTGTGCTCACTCTTTCCCACATGCAGGCACGGACCAGACACAAGAGCGGGACTCTGCTCTTGATCGCTTCCGCCGAACAGCGCAGGTAGCTGCAGCCATCCCCACTGGGGCTGGGCTTGCTGTCACCGTTCAGTTGAGCGCCTGGAGAACTCCATGGAGTATCCCTCTCTTCTTGCCCTTCTCCTACAGAGTGTGTGCAGATTTATCAAGAGTCTTCGGGAGGAAGAGACCAGCATCAGGAAAGCTAGGGCCAGAGCATACTCGGCCACCTTCAAAACGAAGACCAGTGCTACCCTGCTGGATTTGGTTATGAAGCACGGGGTTTCCAATCCAAAGCAAGTAAGCAGCCTGTGGCCAGGGCTGGAGCTCTCCAGGAATTGCTTGGCTTCCCAAGCCATGCCCACTAGTACCTTTAAGCCTTTGAGGCCATCACGGTGTGGTGGGAAGGGAGGCACTTCTCTGGGGAAGCTGGGGACATTACTCCCTCTGGCAGCTTTCAAACTCTCCCTGGGCCTTCTGCAGGTGCCACCCATAGTGAGGTACATCCACCGATGGCTCAACGCCAATAACGAGTCTTCAGAGCACGCTGCGTATAAAATACTTCTGGATCTGATGGAGCAATACCCCGCTGACGTAGTGATAACCCTCCTGCGTGTGGCCCCATCGTGTGACAGGTGCAGGACCCACCTGCCCAGAGGGCTCAGGGCTCACCAGCCCATCACCCTGTGGAACCTGTCCCTGGGGTCTGTCCCCTCAGGAGCCTGTCCACTGGGCGTGTGGGCAGTGGGCATAGACAGGGCTGGAAGGCAGCCTGGGCCCCCACAGCTGCCTATGGCACGGTGCTGTGGCAGAGACTCTCCTGACACAGAGCTCTGACCCCACAGAGCTGCCATGACCATGTGGGAGGCGATCATGTCCTCGCCCAGGACTGTGAGGCCAGCGATGCTGACTCTCCTTGATGTGCTGGCAAACTGGCCAAAGCACAGCACGTGCACCTCTGATGGGGACAACAGGGATGTCTTTGCCCTGGCTGTGAGTTTGTGGAAGTGGCCTTTGCTCACCCCCAGCTCGCCTCTCCCGCAGCTCTCCATCCTCCTTCCCCCAGTGCATCTCCCTGCCTCAGGCGCTGGGCTGAAACCTGGCCTAGGGGCAGGTCCAGGGCCACCAGGCCCGGTGCTTCCCCTGCCTCTCCCCTGGCCTCTCCCTCCCACGCTCGGGCCCTGCCACACGGACACCTCGGCACTGAGTGCTGTCTCGGCGCCGTTTGTCTTTTGCAGGCAACGGTGGTGATGTGGAAGATCCTCCAGGTGCCCTGCGGCCAACACGTTCTGATGGCGTTTTTCCCGATTGTCTTTGTGCATCTGCTCTTCCAAGTGTTCTTCAGCACTTTGGAGATGCCAGATGAGGTTGAAACCTTCTGGAAGGGATGCCAGGAGCAACACGGCCTTGCCACCAACCCCAACAGGTGCTCCATGCCAGTCCTCCTGTCCCTCCCATGTCCCCAGGGGAGGAGCCAGCGGTCCCAGCGTGACCTGGGCTTTGCTCTGCACACAGCTTCGCAGTGAGGACCCTCAAGGCCTTGCTCTGCCGACGGCAGTGTGCGCAAGTGGTGCTGGCAATGGAACGCAGGCGTGGCTGGGACACACTGCTCTGTGCTGACACCCACCACTATGCCGTGGGTGTGCTGGCCAGGTGAGATCCCCTTCTCCCCGCAGCCCTCGGCATTTGTGCTCTGTGCCTGGGGTGCCCCACACAGTCCCCCTGGTTGTGGGCCAGCGGGCCTTGTCACTGAGGGATGGCCAAGCAGACAGGAAAAGGCTGGGAGAGGAAGGTGTCCAGAAGGAGCCGCCTCCCAATTTGCCCACATCCCTCCAGGGATGCTGGTCAAAGACCAGGCCTCTGTGAGACAGACCCGGGAGAGGTCTGTCCCCCCATCTCAAGGACTTGGTTCCTTTTCTCTTCTTCCAGGGAGATGTCTCGTGTCTCCGTACCCTTGTCTTCCCAGATCGTCCACCACATGCTTTGGCTGCTCAGCAGGGAGGAGCCACGCTGGGAGCTGCCCGCCCTGGCATTCCTTGCGGAGGTGAGCCTGAAGGCCAGCGCTGCCTCGCCCAGCTGCCTCCCAGCTCTCTGCCCTCTCATAGCCGCAGCTGCCTGGAACGGTGCCCATGCCCTGTGCTGCTGCCTGGGCCCAGTGCTGACTGGTTCTGGGCTCTGGCCAGCTGGCTCCCCTGTCGCTGCCTGTGCCTTTCAGGTCCTTGACTGCCTGGATTTGACGAAAAGTGGTAACAGAGTCCTGAAAATCGTGTCAAGGCACCTGCAGAGCGAGTGCAGGGAGAGACGTCGCCTGGCGCTCAGGGCCCTCCTGGAGTTCATTGACCATCCCTCAATGGTGAGAAGGGGCAGTGGCTGAAGCCTCGATGGCAGCGTGGGGCTGGGCAAAGCAGCCAGCCAGGCTTGGCTGTTCTTCAGGAGCTGAGGCAGCTGCTCCCAGCTCTCCTGCCTGCCAGCTCAGCTGCCTGAGTGCTTTGGGACGGGTCTTTGGCCTCTGAGCCCTGCGGCGGCAGGGTGTGGTTGCACAACCTTGTGTTCTGCACAGGCCGGAAGAGTGTGGAGGCTGACGGAAAGCCTCATGAAGCTACTGGAGGACACAGATGGAGACATGGTTGCAATGACACTCACTGCACTGGGCTATAGAGTGTCGGACAAAGTCGTGCCGCTCCCCAGCCCCATCGCCCTGCAGCTGGCTGAGGCGCTCCTGCCACTCTTTGACAATGTAAGGCTCTGTGCCCCCAGGCACGGGCACTAGTCCTGGCCTGGGCTTTCTGTGCCCTGTGGATTTTCAGGCGTGTGCCCAGGTGAGCCCAGAGCAGCCAATGCTGAGGTCTTTTGTTC
The DNA here is from genome assembly GCF_008360975.1 of Lichenostomus cassidix. NCBI lineage: Eukaryota > Metazoa > Chordata > Aves > Passeriformes > Meliphagidae > Lichenostomus > Lichenostomus cassidix. Next base: position 29,649 of record NW_028147850.1, read on the forward strand.
TTCCTTTCCAACAGGATAATAGCCTGGTGCAGCAGCTCTCCATGTTTGTCTTCCGAGGCTTGGTGACTTCTGTGAGGGAGAAGGGAAAAAAGGCCCTGAAGACAAAGGCGCGGCAGAGCCTGCTCCCACTCTACTTCCACTGCCATGATGAGAAGACATCTGTGGCAGAGGTGAGGACTCGTGGCTTGCTGGAGTCCCCCTGAGAGGGGGCTCAGCTGACTCCTGCCCTGGTGCCTCATGGGCTGTGCTCTAGGCGGCCTGTGCCCTGAGCTGGGGTGCCATCTGTGGGTCTCTGCTGCTATGCAGGCCTCTCAGGAAGTGCTGCTTGCTGTGGCCAGGTTCCTGAAGAGGTGGGATCTGAAGCAGCTGGTAAAGAAGAACCAGCTGTGGAAGTTTGGCGAGTCTCTGGTAAGGATGGCCTGAAAGCCACAGCCCCAGCCTGGAGAAAACCCCCTGTCCTGGTGGCCAGTGTGTGGGGCTGGCAGCGGTGCCCCTGCCCACTGCTGCACGCAGGAACCACACGGGCTCTTCTCCAGCCTGCCCTGGCCCCGAGCCGGGTGCCGATGGAGCCCCGGCCCGGCTGGGCTGTGCGGCTCCCCGGGCGGCACCCGGCCCTTTGCCCCCTCCAAAGCGCGGCGCCAGCGGCTGCCGGCGGGCAGGGGAGGCCAGGGCTGGGCAGGCCAAGGGGCAGCGCCCACGCCAAGCCTTCCCTCCTGGTGCTCTCTCCAGCTGGCAAAGGACAGGAGCCGGGCGGCCGAGTACCTGCGCCACGCCCTGCCCTACCTGGACAGCCCACAGGAGTCCCTGCGAGAGGAGGCCGTCAGGTTCCTGGGTGAGGCACGATCCCGGGCTCCTGCCCCGCCCGCCGCAGCTCGGCCCCAGCCCCGGCTGCTGCCCCGGCAGCGGCATCCGTGCCCAAGGCTCTGCAGCCCCGCCTGGCCTCGGGGCTGCTGCCGCCCCGCTCTCGCAGGGAGCCGTGCCCTTCCCTGGGCGCCCGGATGCGGCAAGCGCCCGGGCTGAGCTCTGCCGGCGCAGGATGCCTTGTGGCCCCGGGGCTGGCAGCGCCGCTGTGGGGGAGCTGTGCCGCTGGGGCTGTGACACAGGGTTCTGTGTTCCCAGGGATCGCCGGGCGGCATCTGAGGGGGCAGCAGGAAGAATTCGATGTCATTTGCAAGGGTGAGTGAGGGCAGTGGGGTGTCAGCGGGGGCTGGCAGGGAGGAGCTGCAATCCCTGTCCCGGCTCTGGATGGCTCTGCGCCCTGTGTGGACGAGGGGCGGCGTGGGTAGAGCACAGAGAGATTTCAGGGGCACGTGGGGGATTCGTCGTCAGCACCTTCCGGCTGTTCCCGTTGGTCCCTGCTCGTCCCTGGCCATGGCAAAGGCTGGCGGGGATGGCCCTGGCCGGGGAACTCTCCTCGGGTTCCCGCAGATCCAGGCTCTGACCGTGGCTCTCTTCCTCTCTCTTGCAGCCCTCGAAGACATGGCAGATGATGTCAGCCCCGCCACTGCGAACCTGGCCCTTCAAACCTTCTACATCCTCCAGGCTGTCCAGAGGACTCGCTTGTCCAGAGTGCAGAGGCTGCAAGAGCAGCTCCAGCAGGCATGGAAGACACGGCCTCGTCTGCGAGGCTGTGGATGGCTGCGCTGTTGGAGCTCTGTTGAGAGCTGATCTGTGTGCTCTGTCTGCTGGGGCCACCTGAGTCAGCGGGGAACATCTGGTTTTATGAAGACTTCAATTTTTTTTTAGTATGCCCTAAAAAAAGGGTTCATATATTGCTAATGTAATTAATATTATGTTAGCAGTAATGTAATTCATATTGTTAAAATAATTCTCAAATACAGAATGTGTTATAATACACCCCGTGCCAGGATCTTTCTTTTGGTGCCCAGTCTCTGCAGGGCATAGGGGAAGAGGGGAAGACGGGTGCTTGTGCCCAGCAAGTTGCCCAGGCGTGCAGTGCGGAAGTGGCCAGAAGCCCCTTGGCCTTCGCTGGTTCTGCCGAAGCCCAAACACTTCCAACGGAGCGGGCTGGCAGAGGCCACAGCTGCGGGGATCCCTGCGAGGCTGGTGCCTGGAGATGGCCACAAGCCCTCTGGCAGCCCGGAAGCTCCACCTGTGTCCTCCTGCCCGTGTGTTGCTGGCTGGATTGCTGAGGGCTCCCCGGTGCCTCTTGATCCGGGGCTCCTCTGGAGCTTCGTCGGGGCTGCGCCACGGCCGGGCAGGATGGCCGGGCTGGGGGAGACCCTGAGGGGACAGGGCGGTGGGAGGCCTGCAGGGATGAGGTGCTGCCGAGGCCCTGATGGGACAAGGCAGTGGGAAGGCACGAGGGGGATGCGTGAGGGGGTGGGCAGCAGGAGGCTGCAAGGGGACAGGAGGCCCCTGAGGGGATGGGGTGGTGGGAAGCCCTGAGGAATTGGGTGTCAGAGGCCAGAAGAAGCCCTCAGGCAGCCGCCCTGTTCCTGCAACCCGGCTGCTCTGGTGTTTCCCCAAGGCATCTCCCTCACTGACCGGTTGGAGGGACCTCCCAAAATGAGGTGTGTGCCCCTGGTCCCAGCCTCTCAGACCTGTGGGCCCAGGGGTTGTGGGGCTGGGCGCCTGCCCTCCCTGTCCTTGTGACTGGGGCCCTGGCCCTGCTCAGCCTTAGGCCATGAGCTTGACTGCCTGGGTATTGAGTCTTGTTCCTCTTGTTGCGGGGGAGGCTGACCTCTGTGGCTTTGGGCAAGACAGAGGAAGAAGAGCAGCAGCTTTGAGCCCAAGAGGCACCATGAGCAAGGCCCTCTGGGCCAAGGGCGCTCCCGGGGCGCGGATACGTGAGCGTGCGAGCTTTGCAAGTTCCAGAAGGGTCCTGTCCAGGGAAAGAGCTCAGTAGACTCAGTGGACGTGAGCCACTGGTGGATGTCCCCTCATTTTCCCTCAGTGAGCCACACGTCCCCTCAGTATCACTTGCGGCACCCTCCACTCCCTCAGTGACCCTCAGTGAGCAGGGCTGGGTCTTTGCTTTGCTGTCATTGGCCTTTTGCCATCACGCTCCTTGGGCTTCCTGGAGAGAGGTGCAGCCCTACAAGGAGGGTGAGATCCCTTGTCTCTGCACTTGAGGGGGCAAATGGAGCTCCCCCAACTCCCAGCCCCACCTGTAAGGAGAGCAGGGCTTTTCCCCCAGCCCCAGCAGCTTTCTGCCAGCTGATGGCCCCTGCCCGGCATGACTCTGCCGGCTGGTGGCCCCTGCCCGGCATGACTCTGCCGGCTGGTGGCCCCTGCCCGGCATGACTCTGCCGGCTGGTGGCCCCTGCCCGGCGTGACTCTGCCGGCTGATGGCCCCTGCCCGGCATGACTGCCTGTACCCAGGGTGCATCGCTGAGGGGGTGGCTGGTGTCCCTCCATTTGCTGATGGAACGCGAGGGTCACTGAGGGAGTGGAGTGTGCCCCAAGGGATGCTGAGGGGACAGGAGGTTCCCTGAGCGGGTGGCAGGTGCCTTTTATCTCACTGAAGGGAAGATGGATGCCCTGTCCTTTGCTGAGGCGCCGTGATGGTCTCTGAAGGCCACGTGGGTGCCCCGCATGCCACTGAAGGGTCACTGAGGGGGAAGAGGGTGTCAGGTGCTGCGGATTCCCCTGAGGGGATATGGGGGTCACTGAGGGGGAGGAGGGTACCCCTTGTTATGCTGAGGGGACACGAAGGACATTTGAGGCGGAGGCACGTGTGTCACTGAGGGGCCATGAAGGTCTCTGAGGAGAATGCGTGTGCCAGGTGATGTGGGTCGCACGGAGCAGACACGGGCGTCACTGAAGGGAAGGCAGGAGTCTGTCGTGTTCCTGAGGGTACGTCAGGGTCACTGAGGGATCGCGATGGTCACCCGAGGGGCAGCCGGGCATGCCGTGTGTCGCTGAGGGGACACGCGGCTGCCCGCAGGCACGCCACGGCCGCTGAGGGGCCGCGGGCGCCCTGAGGGACACGGCAGGCCCGCGCCACTCCCTGCTGCGCAGCCGCCGCCGCCTCCTCCGCGCCGCAGGGTACGTTTCCCGCCCAGCATCGAGCGGCTCCGCCCCGCCGCTCCCCTCAGCCGCGGGGCGCGGGAACTGCCAGCCGCTGTGGCTGTGTGCCTCTGGGCGAGGCGCCGGGGGGCTGCCGGGAGCGGACTGGGCTTTTCAGCGCTCCCACCCTGTGAGATCGCAGCCTGTCCCTAAACGCTATCAATTTTTGTTCCCAAAGCTGGCACGCTGGTGCATGCACTCTTTACATGTATTTCTAGTCGTCTGATATAAATACAATTTGCTTAGAAGGCTAAGCACCCAGACTGGCACCTGCAGCCCCTTTAATAAAGTGGAAAAAAAACCCCAAACCACCTTGTTATTACATGTTGTAATTGGTGTACAACAAATGTACTCATGACCCCTTTGTTAAATTTGTTTTCCTCTCCTCTGCCTATCTGTGGCAGCGGAGAGCGAGCGAGTGGCACCTTCTCAGGCAATCATTCTCCAGAAGCCCAGTGCCAGGCACCCACAACACCAGATCTCGCTTGTTCCTTGCACAGGCTGTCCGTCAGACCTGCTGAGCTCTGTCATGCTGGCGCCCCAGAACGCACTGGATTTCAGCACCATCCCCCTGAGGAAAGCCTTCGGTCCAACCCTGCATCCCCATTTCAGACTGTACATGAACATTGTGGACTTCTTCCCGCTCACCCTGAAACCATGCGGCAGCGTAGAAGCTCAGCTGTGACAGCCCTGCATGGGAGAGACTTGAATTCATCTAGGGAGTGTTTCCAAAGGCTTTGTGCGCAATCCTTGCTGCTTTCTTTTGTGATAATTTGCATCCCGGGAGCATTGCAATTCTCCAAATTGCAATTTTCCAACATGTGTTTGCCTTTGGAGATGGAGAAGAGATTGTTGGAAGCTTTAAATATAGCCATGCTTGAGCTTCCCAGTTGGTGGCCGTCCATTGCCTTGCCAAGTAGGCATCCAGTTGTGTTTGGACGTGAGCTGCCACAGCCAGACACGCAGCAACTGCAGCGTTGAACATCAGAGGATGGACGAATGTTTTTCCCAGAAAAACAGACAGAAGACCACAAGGAAACATGACAGTGTCTCTGTAGAATCACTTTGTCCCGTGAAACGCAACAGCTGATGGTGTTCTGGTGCTGCTGCTAATCCCTTCCATGAAAAACAATCATTCCAGGAAGGAGCAACATCATCTGACAGATACCAAGCATTGCCTCCAGCTGCTCCAGCTGCTCCTGCCATCGGGCACCTGCCCGTTGGCTTTGGCTGCCCCCTGGCAGAGAAGCCCGGCGGGGGCACAGGTCTGTGTGGCAGCAGACGGGCACCAGCACTGCCAGGGTACGGGGGGGTGGCAGGTGTGCTTTTGTGGGGACTCTGCCACACCTGCTGATTTCAGTGCTCCCCAAGCCCCAGGGCTCAGAGCAGCATTGGTGCCCTGGCCCACGCCTTCCTTGTGTGTGTGTCACCCCTGTGTTTAGGATGGCTAGCAGCCATCCTGGGGTGGGGGCGGCCCCAGGACAGGTGGCAGCGTGTGCAAGCGCCCTTTGTGACATGGTGCAGCATGGTCATCGTGGGATGCCACGGGACGGCGTGTCCATGGGCCCTTTGTGACACGCCGTGACATAGGTGCTGGAAGCGACACAGCTAAGCCTCAGTGCTCGGAGCACGCGACGGGACAGGACGGGACAGAGCGTTGCCGTGAGGATTTCCCACAGCGCACTCGTTCCTTGCTGACCCAGAGCTTTTCCGAGGCGTTCTTCCTGCAGGTGACCTCGAGGCCAAGCCACAGGACTTGGTGACCTGTGGCCTCCTCGAGGCTTCTCTTTGGCAGGTGCCCCCGAGGCCAAGCCACAGGACTTGGTGACCTGTGGCATCCTCGAGGCTTCTCTTTTGCAGCTGCCCCCGAGGGCAGACCGCGGGACTTGGTGACTCGGAGCTTCTCCGAGGCGTTGCCTATCCCTGTGGCCTGTGCCCTCGAGGCCAGACCGTGGGACTTGGTGACCACAGTCACCAAGGACGAGGAGTCTCCTGTCCTTTTGGCAGGAGCCCTCAAGACCAGAGTGCAGGACTTGCTGTCCTGTAGCCTTCCCAAGACTTCTCTCTTGCAGGTGCCTTCAAGGCACGACTGCAGCACTTGCTTACCCAGAGCTTTCCCAAGGCATCTCTCCTGCAAGCAGCCATTGTTCCGGTCACAGACATGGAGCAGAAACCCCCAAGCGAGCCCAAGGTGGCCTGGGAGGAGGAGGAGGAAGAAGGCCCTGGAGCTGCCCCAGCACAGCAGCCTGGAGAGGTGGAGCAGGTCCAGCCGCTGCAGACGGGTGAGTGGCAGAGCTGGGCCACAGGGCTGGTGCCTGCAGCCAGCTTGGCCCCATCCCATCCCATCCCATCCCATCCCATCCCATCCCATCCCATCCCATTCCATGCCCCATGGATAGACTAGAAGAGGGGCTGGGGCTGACCCCTGCTGCAGCCGTGCTGCATCCCCTGGGCATCCCGGGGCTGTCCCTGCCTGGGCAGCACAGGCCTGGGCTGTGTTCTCTGGCCTCTCCTGCAGCCCCTCAGCCCTGGCTGTGCTCACTCTTTCCCACATGCAGGCACGGACCAGACACAAGAGCGGGACTCTGCTCTTGATCGCTTCCGCCGAACAGCGCAGGTAGCTGCAGCCATCCCCACTGGGGCTGGGCTTGCTGTCACCGTTCAGTTGAGCGCCTGGAGAACTCCATGGAGTATCCCTCTCTTCTTGCCCTTCTCCTACAGAGTGTGTGCAGATTTATCAAGAGTCTTCGGGAGGAAGAGACCAGCATCAGGAAAGCTAGGGCCAGAGCATACTCGGCCACCTTCAAAACGAAGACCAGTGCTACCCTGCTGGATTTGGTTATGAAGCACGGGGTTTCCAATCCAAAGCAAGTAAGCAGCCTGTGGCCAGGGCTGGAGCTCTCCAGGAATTGCTTGGCTTCCCAAGCCATGCCCACTAGTACCTTTAAGCCTTTGAGGCCATCACGGTGTGGTGGGAAGGGAGGCACTTCTCTGGGGAAGCTGGGGACATTACTCCCTCTGGCAGCTTTCAAACTCTCCCTGGGCCTTCTGCAGGTGCCACCCATAGTGAGGTACATCCACCGATGGCTCAACGCCAATAACGAGTCTTCAGAGCACGCTGCGTATAAAATACTTCTGGATCTGATGGAGCAATACCCCGCTGACGTAGTGATAACCCTCCTGCGTGTGGCCCCATCGTGTGACAGGTACAGGACCCACCTGCCCAGAGGGCTCAGGGCTCACCAGCCCATCACCCTGTGGAACCTGTCCCTGGGGTCTGTCCCCTCAGGAGCCTGTCCACTGGGCGTGTGGGCAGTGGGCATAGACAGGGCTGGAAGGCAGCCTGGGCCCCCACAGCTGCCTATGGCACGGTGCTGTGGCAGAGACTCTCCTGACACAGAGCTCTGACCCCACAGAGCTGCCATGACCATGTGGGAGGCGATCATGTCCTCGCCCAGGACTGTGAGGCCAGCGATGCTGACTCTCCTTGATGTGCTGGCAAACTGGCCAAAGCACAGCACGTGCACCTCTGATGGGGACAACAGGGATGTCTTTGCCCTGGCTGTGAGTTTGTGGAAGTGGCCTTTGCTCACCCCCAGCTCGCCTCTCCCGCAGCTCTCCATCCTCCTTCCCCCAGTGCATCTCCCTGCCTCAGGCGCTGGGCTGAAACCTGGCCTAGGGGCAGGTCCAGGGCCACCAGGCCCGGTGCTTCCCCTGCCTCTCCCCTGGCCTCTCCCTCCCACGCTCGGGCCCTGCCACACGGACACCTCGGCACTGAGCGCTGTCTCGGCGCGGTTTGTCTTTTGCAGGCAACGGTGGTGATGTGGAAGATCCTCCAGGTGCCCTGCGGCCAACACGTTCTGATGGCGTTTTTCCCGATTGTCTTTGTGCATCTGCTCTTCCAAGTGTTCTTCAGCACTTTGGAGATGCCAGATGAGGTTGAAACCTTCTGGAAGGGATGCCAGGAGCAACACGGCCTTGCCACCAACCCCAACAGGTGCTCCATGCCAGTCCTCCTGTCCCTCCCATGTCCCCAGGGGAGGAGCCAGCGGTCCCAGCGTGACCTGGGCTTTGCTCTGCACACAGCTTCGCAGTGAGGACCCTCAAGGCCCTGCTCTGCCGACGGCAGTGTGCGCAAGTGGTGCTGGCAATGGAACGCAGGCGTGGCTGGGACACACTGCTCTGTGCTGACACCCACCACTATGCCGTGGGTGTGCTGGCCAGGTGAGATCCCCTTCTCCCCACAGCCCTCGGCATTTGTGCTCTGTGCCTGGGGTGCCCTACACAGTCCCCATGGTTGTGGGCCAGCGGGCCTTGTCACTGAGGGATGGCCAAGCAGACAGGAAAAGGCTGGGAGAGGAAGGTGTCCAGAAGGAGCCGCCTCCCAATTTGCCCACATCCCTCCAGGGATGCTGGTCCAGCCCGCTTGTGAGTCAGTCCTGGGAGAGGTTTATCCCCCCAGCTCAGGGACTTGGTTCCTTTGCTTGCCTTCCAGGGAGATATCCTTTGTCTCCGAACCCTTGTGTGCCCAGATCGTTCATCATATGCTCAACCTGCTCAGCAGGGAGGAGCCACGCTGGGAGCTGCCCGCCCTGGCATTCCTTGCGGAGGTGAGCCTGAAGGCCAGCGCTGCCTCGCCCAGCTGCCTCCCAGCTCTCTGCCCTCTCATAGCCGCAGCTGCCTGGAACGGTGCCCATGCCCTGTGCTGCTGCCTGGGCCCTGTGCTGACTGGTTCTGGGCTCCTGCCAGCTGGCTCCCCTGTCACTGCCTGTGCCTTTCAGGTCCTTGACTGCCTGGACTTGACGAAAAGTGGTAACAGAGTCCTGAAAATCGTGTCAAGGCACCTGCAGAGCGAGTGCAGGGAGAGACGTCGCCTGGCGCTCAGGGCCCTCCTGGAGTTCATTGACGATCCCTCAATGGTGAGAAGGGGCAGTGGCTGAAGCCTCGATGGCAGCGTGGGGCTGGGCAAAGCAGCCAGCCAGGCTTGGCTGTGCTTCAGGAGCTGAGGCAGCTGCTCCCAGCTCTCCTGCCTGCCGGCTCAGCTGCCTGAGTGCTTTGGGACAGGCCTTTGGCCTCTGGGCCATGCGGCGGCAGGATGTGGTTGCACAACCTTGTGTTCTGCACAGGCCGAAAGAGTGTGGAGTCTGACTGAAAGCCTCATGAAACTACTGGAGGACAGAGATGGAGACATGGTTGCAATGACACTCACTGCACTGGGCTATAGAGTGTCGGACAAAGTCGTGCCGCTCCCCAGCCCCACCGCCCTGCAGCTGGCTGAGGCGCTCCTGCCACTCTTTGACAATGTAAGGCTCTGTGCCCCCAGGCACGGGCACTAGTCCTGGCCTGGGCTTTTTGTGCCCTGTGGATTTTCAGGCGTGTGCCCAGGTGAGCCCAGAGCAGCCAGTGCTGAGGTCTTTTTTTCTTCCTTTCTGACAGGATAATAGCCTGGTGCAGCGGCTCTCCATGTTTGTCTTCGAAGGGTTGGTGACTTTTACAGGGGAGAAGGGAAAAAAGGCCCTGAAGACAAAAGCGTGGCAGAGCCTGCTCCCACTCTACTTCCACTGCCATGATGAGAAGACATCTGTGGCAGAGGTGAGGACTGATGGGTTGCTGGAGTCCCCCTGAGAGGGGGCTCAGCTGACTCCTGCCCTGGTGCCTCATGGGCTGCGCTCCAGGCGTCCTGTGCCCTGAGCTGGGGTGCCATCTGTGGGTCTCTGCTGCTATGCAGGCCTCTCAGGAAGTGCTCCTTGCTGTGGCCAAGTTCCTGAAGAGACGGGATCTGAAGCAGCTGGTGAAGAAGAACCAGCTGTGGAAGTTTGGCGAGTGCCTGGTAAGGATGGCCTGAAAGCCACAGCCCCAGCCTGGAGAAAACCCCCTCCCCTGGTGGCCAGTGTGTGGGGCTGGCAGCGGTGCCCCTGCCCACTGCTGCACGCAGGAACCACACGGGCTCTTCTCCAGCCTGCCCTGGCCCCGAGCCGGGTGCCGATGGAGCCCCGGCCCGGCTGGGCTGTGCGGCTCCCCGGGCAGCACTCCGGCCCTCTGCCCCCTCCAAAGCGCGGCGCCAGCGGCTGCTGGCGGGCAGGGGAGGCCAGGGCTGGGCAGGCCAAGGGGCAGAGCCCACGCCAAGCTTTCCCTCCTGGCGCTCTCTCCAGCTGGCAAAGGACAGGAGCCGGGCGGCCGAGTACCTGCGCCACGCCCTGCCCTACCTGGACAGCCCACAGGAGTCCCTGCGAGAGGAGGCCGTCAGGTTCCTGGGTGAGGCACGATCCCGGGCTCCCGCCCCGCCCCGCCGCAGCTCGGCCCCAGCCCCGGCTGCTGCCCCGGCAGCGGCATCCGTGGCCAGGGCTCTGCAGCCCCGCCTGGCCTCGGGGCTGCTGCCGCCCCGCTCTCGCAGGGAGCCGTGCCCTTCCTTGGGCGTCCGGATGCGGCAAGGGCCCGGGCTGAGCGCTGCCGGCGCGGGCGCCTTGTGGCCCCGGGGCTGGCAGCGCCGCTGTGGGGGAGCTGTGCCGCTGGGGCTGTGACACAGGGTTCTGTGTTGCCAGGGATTCTCGGGCGGCATCTGAGGGGGCAGCAGGAAGAATTCCACATCATCTGCAAGGGTGAGTGAGGGCAGTGGGGTGTCAGCGGGGGCTGGCAGGGAGGAGCTGCAATCCCTGTCCCGGCTCTGGATGGCTCTGCGCCCTGTGTGGACGAGGGGCGGCGTGGGTAGAGCACAGAGAGATTTCAGGGGCACGTGGGGGATTCGTGGCCAGCACCTTCCGGCTGATCCCGTTGGTCCCTGCTCGTCCCTGGCCATGGCAAAGGCTGGCGGGGATGGCCCTGGCCGGGGAACTCTCCTCGGGTTCCCGCAGATCCAGGCTCTGACCGTGGCTCTCTTCCTCTCTCTTGCAGCCCTCGAAGACATGGCAGATGACATCAGCCCCACCATCGCAAACCTGGCCCTTCAAACGTTATACATCCTTCAGGCTGTCCAGAGAACTCCCTTGTCCAGAGTGCAGAGGCTGCAAGAGCAGCTCCAGCAGGCATGGAAGACACGGCCTCATCTGCGAGGCTGTGGATGGCTGCGCTGCTGGAGCTCTGTTGACAGATCCAGGCTCTGACCGTGGCTCTCTTCCTCTCTCTTGCAGCCCTCGAAGACATGGCAGATGATGTCAGCCCCGCCACTGCAAACCTGGCCCTTCAAACCTTCTACATCCTCCAGGCTGTCCAGAGGACTCGTTTGTCCAGAGCGCAGAGGCTGCAAGAGCAGCTCCAGCAGGCATGGAAGACACGGCCTCGTCTGCGAGGCTGTGGATGGCTGCGCTGCTGGAGCTCTGTTGAGAGCTGATCTGTGTGCTCTGTCTGCTGGGGCCACCTGAGTCAGCGGGGAACATCTGTTTTTATGAAGACTTCAATTTTTTTTTAGTATGCCCTAAAAAAAGGGTTCATATATTGCTAATGTAATTAATATTATGTTAGCAGTAATGTAATTGATATTGTTAATATAATTCTCAAATACAGAATGTGTTATAATACACCCCGTGCCAGGATCTTTCTTTTGGTGCCCAGTGTCTGCAGGGCATAGGGGAAGAGGGGAAGACGGGTGCTTGTGCCCAGCAAGTTGCCCAGGCATGCAGTATGGAAGTGGCCAGAAGCCCCTTGGCCTTCGCTGGTTCTGCCGAAGCCCAAACACTTCCAACGGAGCGGGCTGGCAGAGGCCACAGCTGCGGGGATCCCTGCGAGACTGGTGCCTGGAGATGGCCACAAGCCCTCTGGCAGCCTGGAAGCTCCACCTGTGTCCTCCTGCCCGTGTGTTGCTGGCTGGATTGCTGAGGACTCCCTGGTGCCTCTTGATCCGGGGCTCCTCTGGAGCTTCGTCGGGGCTGCGCCACGGCCGGGCAGGATGGCCGGGCTGGGGGAGACCCTGAGGGGACGGGACGGTGGGAGGCCTGCAGGGATGAGGTGCTGCCCAGGCCCTGACGGGACAAGGCAGTGGGAAGGCACGAGGGGGATGCGTGAGGGGGTGGGCAGCAGGAGGCTGCAAGGGGACAGGAGGCCCCTGAGGGGATGGGGTGGTGGGAAGCGCTGAGGAATTGAGTGTCAGAGGCCAGAAGAAGCCCTCAGGCAGCCGCCCTGTTCCTGCAACCCGGCTGCTCTGGTGTTTCCCCAAGGCATGTCCCTCACTGACCGGTTGGAGGGACCTCCCAAAATGAGGTGTGTACCCCTGCTCCCAGCCTTTCAGACCTGTGGGCCCAGGGGTTGTGGGGCTGGGCGCCTGCCCTCCCTGTCCTTGCGACTGGGGCCCTGGCCCTGCTCAGCCTTAGGCCATGAGCTTGACTGCCTGGGTATTGAGTCTTGTTCCTCTTGTTGCGGGGGAGGCTGACCTCTGTGGCTTTGGGCAAGACAGAGGAAGAAGAGCAGCAGCTTTGAGCCCAAGAGGCACCATGAGCAAGGCCCTCTGGGCCAAGGGCGCTCCCGGGGCACGGATACGTGAGCGTGTGAGCTTTGCAGTTCCAGATGGGTCCTGTCCAGGGAAAGGGCTCAGTAGACTCAGTGGACGTGAGCCACTGGTGGATGTCCCCTCATTTTCCCTCAGTGAGCCACACGTCCCCTCAGTATCACTTGCGGCACCCTCCACTCCCTCAGTGACCCTCAGTGAGCAGGGCTGGGTCTTTGCTTTGCTGTCATTGGCCTTTTGCCATCACGCTCCTTGGGCTTCCCGGAGAGAGGTGCAGCCCTACAAGGAGGGTGAGATCCCTTGTCTCTGCACTTGAGGGGGCAAATGGAGCTCTCCCAACTCCCAGCCCCACCTGTAAGGAGAGCAGGGCTTTTCCCCCAGCCCCAGCAGCTTTCTGCCGGCTGGTGGCCCCTGCCCGGCGTGACTCTGCCAGCTGATGGCCCCTGCCCGGCATGACTGCCTGTACCCAGGGTGCATCGCTGAGGGGGTGGCTGGTGTCCCTCCATTTGCTGATGGAATGCGAGGGTCACTGAGGGAGTGGAGGGTGCCCCATGGGATGCTGAGGGGACAGGAGGTTCCCTGAGCGGGTGGCAGGTGCCTTTTATCTCACTGAAGGGAAGATGGATGCCCTGTGCGTTGCTGAGACGCCGTGATGGTCTCTGAAGGCCACTGAAGGGACACGAGGGTCACTGAGGGGGAAGAGGGTGTCAGGTGCTGCGGATTCCCCTGAGGGGATATGGGGGTCACTGAGGGGGAGGAGGGTACCCCTTTTTATGCTGAGGGGACACGAAGGACATTTGAGGCGGAGGCACGTGTGTCGCTGAGGGGCCATGAAGGTCTCTGAGGGGAATGCGTGTGCCAGGTGATGTGGGTCGCACGGAGCAGACACGGGCGTCACTGAAGGAGAGGCAGGAGTCTGTCGTGTTCCTGAGGGTACGTCAGGGTCACTGAGGGATCGCGATGGTCACCCGAGGGGCAGCCGGGCATGCCGTGTGTCGCTGAGGGGACACGCGGCTGCCCGCACGCACGCCAGGGCCGCTGAGGGGCCGCGGGCGCCCTGAGGGACACGGCAGGCCCGCGCCACTCCCTGCTGCGCAGCCGCCGCCGCCTCCTCCGCGCCGCAGGGTACGTTTCCCGCCCAGCATCGAGCGGCTCCGCCCCGCCGCTCCCCTCAGCCGCGAGGCGCGGGAACTGCCAGCCGCTGTGGCTGTGTGCCTCTGGGCGAGGCGCCGGGGGGCTGCCGGGAGCAGTGTGGGAATTGCCCTGGGGCAGCCCTGGGCGGGTAGACATGGAGGAGAATGGGGCAGTTCCGTCATGGTACTAGAGGGTGTTTAACTTTGTGGGGGGAAAAGTTAAAGTGGCTTATAGGGTGTTATAGATTGCACTCATAGAACCGATACGGAGTCAAGCCAATTAAGAATTTATAATTTATTAGCAAGCGGTAGCAAGGATAGCAGCGCTGGGCGGCCAAAGGCACGCAGGCTCTCCCCCACCTTACAGTCTTTTTATAGGGTTTATCTTCTGGGTTACGTGTTTTTGTAATGTGTGTCCTTCCTGTCCCTGACCCCGCCCCCCTGACCCCTTCTGACTGGATGTGAGTCAGGACCGCCTCCCATCCCTAGAGATAAAATCCCCAGCCAGATCCGGAACGGGCCTCTTTGGTTCTGGGCTCGTATGGAACCTGTACCCTCCCTCGCCTTCCCTTCCCCCTCCCCAGTCTCCCCATTCCTCCCCTGTTTTCCTCAATAAAAACACCATGGAGACCAGGAACCAAACAGCTGCCTTTCTAAACCTGCAACGCTTCTACAAGGACCGCGTCTGACCAGCCCCACAGCTCGTGGCCATGGAATGACCATCCTGCGTGTTCCGGTTCTGGGGCAGCGCTCCCCTCGCAGCAGGGGAGAGCTGCCTTTCAGGTTCTGCACTGCTGCAACGTGTACCCTGCACTGTGCGGCTTTCTGGGCTGCTTCTGTTCTTCTTCTGCTGAGACAGTACATCTTGCAGAATGCCAAGGTTACAGATTACTTCTTATTTTGCCAGCGAACTTTTCCCACCCAAAACAACTTTCCCTCTGTTTTTAAGCAGTGTTAGCAAGATTTGCAATTTCCTTTTGTTCAAGAGGCCTTAGCAAGATTTTGATGAACAAACAGTATTCTTTTTATTACATAGGGCACAGAAGGAACTTTGGAATTACCTGGCGTCACTCCTAGGGCACAGAATGAACCCTCGGGATTAAATGTGAGGTAATCACTGGATTGTGAGAATAAAATCTCCTGAGATAGTATGTGGAATAACTGTAGAGGATATTTTGGTGGAAAAATTTGTCGTGAGCTCTAGGGGTCAGCTCTGCTGTTGAGGAAAAGTCTGAGGTAATTTGCAGAGGATATGTAGAGAAAATTTTGTTATGAAACCTGAGGTAAATTGCAGGGCAGAAAAAGAACGTTTTGGGGGCAAATTCTCAGGTTTTCTGTGGTCCAAATATACTGTCCTATTTACTAGCAGGGTCACCTTGCCCTCCTTGTCAGCCAGCCCAGCCTGGGCACCTCGGGGGTGTCCATATTCGGGGGTGTCCAGGTGTACATACTGCGGAAGCCAAGCCTTGAGAGCTTTTGTGAGACACCATGAGGAAGCACCGGGTTGCAGGAACAGGGGGGCTGCCTGAGGGCTTCTTCTGGCCTTTGACACCCAATTCCTCAGCGCTTCCCACCACCCCATCCCCTCAGGGGCCTCCTGTCCCCTTGCAGCCTCCTGCTGCCCACCCCCTCACGAATCCCCCTCGTGCCTTCCCACTGCCTTGTCCCGTCAGGGCCTCGGCAGCACCTCATCCCTGCAGGCCTCCCACCGCCCTGTCCCCTCAGGGTCTCCCCCAGCCCGGCCATCCTGCCCGGCCGTGGCGCAGCCCCGACGAAGCTCCAGAGGAGCCCCAGATCAAGAGGCACCGGGGAGCCCTCAGCAATCCAGCCAGCAACACACGGGCAGGAGGACACAGGTGGAGCTTCCGGGCTGCCAGAAGGCTTGTGGCCATCTCCAGGCACCAGCCTCGCAGGGATCCCTGCAGCTGTGGCCTCTGCCAGCCCGCTCCCTTGGAAGTGTTAGGGCTTCGGCAGAACCAGCGAAGGCCAAGGGGCTTCTGGCCACTTCCACACTGCACGCCTGGGCAACTTGCTGGGCACAAGCACCCGTCTTCCCCTCTTCCCCTATGCCCTGCAGACGCTGGGCACCAAAAGAAAGATCCTGGCACGGGGTGTATTATAACACATTCTGTATTTGAGAATTATATTAACAATATCAATTATATTACTACTAATATAATATTAATTGCATTAGCAATATATGAACCCTTTCTTTAGGGCATACTAAAAAAAAATTGAAGTCTTCATAAAACCAGATGTTCCCCGCTGACTCAGGTGGCCCCAGCAGACAGAGCACACAGATCAGCTCTCAACAGAGCTCCAACGGCGCAGCCATCCACAGCCTCGCAGACGAGGCCGTGTCTTCCATGCCTGCTGGAGCTGCTCTTGCAGCCTCTGCGCTCTGGACAAGCGAGTCCTCTGGACAGCCTGGAGGATGTAGAAGGTTTGAAGGGCCAGGTTCGCAGTGGTGGGGCTGACATCATCTGCCATGTCTTCGAGGGCTGCAAGAGAGAGGAAGAGAGCCACGGTCAGAGCCTGGATCTGTGGGAACCCGAGGAGAGTTCCCCGGCCAGGGCCATCCCCGCCAGCCTTTGCCATGGCCAGGGACGAGCAGGGACCAACGGGATCAGCCGGAAGGTGCTGGCCACAAATCCCCCACGTGCCCCTGAAATCTCTCTGTGCTCTGCCCACTCTATGCCTCTCGTCACACAGGGCACAGAGCAATGCAGAGCCGGGACAGGGATTGCAGCTCCTGCCTGCTAGCCCCCGCTGACACCCCGCTGCCCTCACTCACCCTTGCAGATGACCTGGAATTCTTCTTGCTGCCCCCTCAGATGCTGCCTGAGAATCCCTGGGAACACAGAGCCCGGTGTCACAGCCATTGGCTGTGCTTTTCCTGCGCCTAGCCCTGGTCTTATTAGCTGATATAAGGCACTGGTGGTAGGTTGCACTGATAAATGGAAATACAGGATGAAAAACTTAAAGTTGCAAAGTGATCTATTAATCTAACAGTTGGAGGATAACCGAGAGGTAAAAATTCGCTCTTAAGACACCATTTCTCCTCTTTCACCCCTCTTCCTCCTTCCAACCAACAGCTCAAGGGTGTAGGGAGGGCATGGAGGCTTCTTTAGGTTAATTCATTGCCTCAGTTCTTCTGCTACAAACACTGTTTGTCAGCTCACCCCCATCCTTCCCTCCAACCAATGGCATGGGTGGGAGGGGGCATGGAAAGGAGTTTTCTTTGGTCGGTTCATCAGGGAGAGAGTCCTCTACTAAGCCATGGGGTCCCTCCCACGAGAGACAGTCCTCGGCGAACTTCTTTGGCGTGGGTCCATTCTCACCAGCAGCAGGCCTCCCAAATCTGCTGCAACATGAGTTTTTGTCCGTAGGGTGCAGACTTCTAAGCCGAGGCCAGGCTGTTTTCATCCTGGCAGCAAGGCCTTTGTCTCCCTTACAAGGCTTTTGTAACTTTAACTCTATGTGGAACTCCCACTGGATCTCAGCTTTTTCCAGGCATCCACCTGCTCCTCTGGCGTGGGCTCCTCCCCACGGGCTGTGGGTGGATCTCTGCACCCCAGTGGACTCCGTGGGCTGCAGGGGGACCACCTGCTCCCCCCATGGTCTTCACCACAGCTAGCAGAGGGTTTTCAGCCCCAGCGCCTGGAGCACCTCCTACCCCACCTTCTCCACTGACCTTGGTGTCTCCGTGTTGTTTTCCCCTCACATATTTGCACCTCCTCCTCCTCCTCTAGCTAAAAAGAAGTGCATGCTCACATTGTTTTGATTTCTTCTTAAATATGTTTTCACAGAGGCGTAACTAACATCTCTAATTGTCCAGCAGCATGTCCATCACCTTCAGAGCCATCAGAGATTGGCTCTGCTGCACAGGCTGAAAAACTTCCAGAACCTTCACACAGGAC
Source organism: Lichenostomus cassidix (assembly GCF_008360975.1). Taxonomy (NCBI): domain Eukaryota; kingdom Metazoa; phylum Chordata; class Aves; order Passeriformes; family Meliphagidae; genus Lichenostomus; species Lichenostomus cassidix. The sequence goes on from NW_028147850.1 coordinate 47,171, forward strand.
ACACAGGAGCCATCTCTGTACCCCACCCCACTCACTAGCAAAACTGGGCTAAACAAAACTAACTCATGAACATGGGGGTATGCCTTCTTGCAACCCTACAGACACTTCTTCAGGTCTACTGCAACAGCTTTTGAAGGGTTTAAATTTCTCTCAGATGCTAAAGACACCTTTCCAATGTTCTGGGCTAAGCAAAACCAACACAGTTACGTCAAGCCACAGAGGACTGACTGAACATCCAAAACATCCGAGCACACATTCCAGTGCTTCACGTGCAGTCTCTGCTCTGCAAAGCCAGGCTTCCTGGGTTGCACTCACTAGCTAGCTTTGAATGGAGACTTGGAGAAAAAAAGAATAAATGAAGAGTTAGTTTGGCCATTCAGGCGAAGGGAAAGGAACAAAGAATCCTATTTGCTTACAAGGCAGCTGGAGAAGGATTTTCACGAGGGATTGTAGTGATTGGACAAGGGAGAATGGCCTTAAGCTGAAGGAGAGCAGGGTTAGATGGGATATTGGGAAGGAATTGTTCCCTGTGAGGGCAGGGAGGTCCTGGCACAGGGTGCCCAGAGAAGCTGTGGCTGCTCCTGGATCCCTGGAAGTATCCAGGGCCAGATTGGACAGGGCTTGGAGCAGCCTGGGATCGTGGTAGGTGTCCCTGCCCATGGCAGGGGTGGAACAAGATGAGCTTTAATGACTCTTCCAATCCAAACCATTCTGTGATTCTACAATTCAGCTTCCTCTGTTAGTCCCCTGAATTTCCCAAAAAGAAAAGCTGTCCCTATCCTTGCTTGAGAAGCTTTGCTCCCTCAAGCCCATCACCTACTGTAGAGCCATGTTCAAAGTGCAGACACACAAGTTCAAGAGTCACTTCATGGATGAAGTGGACACTGGCATGATTTGAAAACAGCCAGCAGGAATTCCCAGGTTAGGCCAGCATTTAACAATACACCAAAAAGCAAAGAAGAGCTCAAAAAGGGAGCACAGATGTCAGCAGACCAAATGTCCTTGGGCTGTGCTGTGATGACATGCTCAGCTGAGAGCTGGGTTTGGTAACAGAGCCAGAGCCACAGGGATTTGTGTCTGTCCAAGAAGTGCCAATCACCGTTCTCCAGGCACGGAGTGAAGAAGTGTTGGAGTTGATGGATATGCCAGAGTGCCAGAGAGATTCCCACTCTCCCAGGCAAGGTCAGAGCCCCCAGCTGATGGAAAGGGAAGCGTTACAGCCATCAGCTGAATTTCAAACTACAGCCTGATCCAAACCTCCAGCTGTGACAGGAGCACATGCAGACGCCTGACTTCTCTATAAAAGAGGGTAAGCAGAATTTTCACTCCTCACTTTCTCCCTTCCTTACCTCCTCGCTGCTCATTGATTCGGAGCTGAATGTGCCACGATGGCAGCGCACGGTGATGTTGGAAATCAGCTCCCTGGAGACTTCCACAACGCTCCTGCAGGAAGCAGTGGGCTGTAATAGAACAAAATAGAGCCAATCTCACAGAGCAAACATCCAACACAAACCCTCTCATGGGAGTTTCACTGGGGGTGGGAGGGAACTTGCAGAAGAATTTAAAAAAACAAATTCCAAGAGAAAGCAACGCAAGAAAGATGATACACGACTACACACAGGTTACTGCTCCACAACTGTGTGTTCACTGTATGAAGACTTGAGCTTGCTTGAGGTAGGAGAAAACCTCCACATCCTTTTCACAGCTCTGAATTCACCAAGTACAAAGAAAAGGGCAGTGCAGGGCTATGCCTGTGGCAGCTCCAGCTCTGGAAGTTAAACTACTCTTGAAGACGTTGTCTCTGCAATTTGACAAAAATCCGCAGCAAAACCTGCACTCAAGTTTGGAAAACACATCCACACGCTGCCATATTGCCCCAAGAAGAAAAGAGGGATGGTGTCAGTTTAGGATACAGGGATACCATTGTACCAGACAACATTTGTGTTTTTAAAGAAAAACAGCAAAGCAATAACCAACAATTCCGTGTGGTGCCATCTAAATGCACACAGGAGCTGCTTAGCTCCAGAGGAGAGAGGTGGCTTGGCCCAAGTAACTGTGCACAGAGAAGTCCAGGCTCAAGATGATGTATTTCCACCAAAGCTGGTGATTTAAGACTCAGAGTAGAGCAAGAGCTCTATCAAGAGCCATACCAAGAGCCTTTTTATTTCAGGCTGAGAGTTAATCTGAAAGTGATCAGTACTGTGAGCACAGAGGGGGGAATCTGCATTTATGAGAAGATAACCCCTTCTGTGATGTCCAGATGCATGATAGGCAAAAGCAAGTGCTCTTCTACCCTCTTCTCTTAGAGAACAAACCATTCTTTCTACGATTTGGCCCCAAAAGCACACCTACCTTCACTACACTCTGCTCCAAGACAAAAATCCTCTCTTCAGCTCCCTGCACTCCCCACTGACCAGGCAGAAGAGTTTCCCACTACTGACCCTTCCCACCTAACACCCCCTCCACGCTGCAGGTTGTAGCAGAAAGTTAGCCGTTCCTCATTTTTCAGCACCAGCAGCATTCCAACCCATCCTGAGAGGATGCACAGGGAGGGAAGGTTCACATTCCCACCGGGGGCACTTACCACGAAAGGCCCAGTTTTGAAGGCAGAGGTGAAGGGATCTCTCCCCGAAGCTTTGGTGCACACAGTCTCACGGATGCTGAACTGCAGATCTAACATATAAGCATCGCTGTCCCACATGTCCACCTGGTGAAAGGAGGGTCAAAACAACACCTCATTAGTCCTTGTCACCCCTCTGCTGCTCTCACTACTGGGCAATCTTGCTTCTTTGCCAAGCAGAAGATGGCATAAGGGCATTAGGGGTCAGTGCCCAATTTAGAGCAGATTGATGTGGGTGAGAAAGGCTGCCTCGATGGGCAGCACACATGCCCCACTGCAAGCTTTAGACTGTTTAGTTGCCTTTTGATTATTCTTTTCTCTTTTACATAGTCTCATCAATGCTTTGGCTCAAGATGGGAGACTCAAAAAAAAAAAAAAAGAAAAACAAGCAACCCACAAAACACCCCCGGCAAACAACAAATTCCCGCTACTTTCAAATACTGGGAGTTTTTAATCCAAACGATATAAATCCGTAAGTCATCTTGACATTCATTTTTGCAGAAGACTTGATACATGCCACCTATAGAAACAGAAAGGTTCTGAGGGTGTTCAGGAGCATGGATAACTTTGATTTAAGAAGCTTTAACTCCTTCATTCAGGGCGTATCCAATATAAGCTTTAGCACCACAAATTAAAACATATAGGGGTTTCCTGCTTGCACTTAGACTCTAGCGGATTTAAACCAGAATTGGTGTGTAGAGACAGATGAAATGAATACAGATCAGAGAATGAATCCTGAATGCATTTGTGGGGGCATTTAATCAGCTAAGACCTTCAGATGAACCAGGTTGCTTGATGCCCAAAGCAAAGCAGTTAGCTAGAGGTATTTAAAAACATCACTTTTGACCAAAATCCTACAAGACATTCCTCGAGAACTTCTACTCTAGGGGTGAAAAATCTGAATTCCTAAACAAACTTACCTACGAAAGATATTTAGGTTCCTAAAGCCATAACTTCAGATAATGCCCCAAACCCACCCTCTTCCAGGCAGCATCAGCAAACTCCAACTAAATCCGGGTTTCCAGAACTGTGTGGAAAAGAGTTTTCCATCCCAGCAAAGCACATGTCAGGTAAAGGGCCTGCATTGTCTGCACACTTACTCCTGTGACTCAGCTCCTGACAACACCATACAGGTTTCTGCTCCATGATTGGGAATTGATCCATGCAATGGATGCATTGAGAGCCTCTTCCATGACAGGGACTTCATAGTCATATGCTGGAAACCCTGAGAGGGCAGTACAGTTCCATTAGAAGTTCCTTGTAGGCTTGTACTTTTCCCCACGAAACCACCCTCCTAAGAAGGGGGATGTGGCTCCAGCTTACCTGAACACGAGAAAACGTTCAGTGTGAGGACAAAAATTAAGATCCTCACAGTGTGTCTTTCCAAATCCTCCGGCCTTTCCCCTTTCCAAGCAAGGATTCCCAGTGCATATCCCTCTGTCTTTATATAAATGCAGCCTTGATCCTGCACCTGACCTCCCCACGTCCAAGCTCTGCTCCAAACATTGCACTTTAAACAGAATTGATCCCAAGGTAAATATTTGTTGTCAGCTTTTCTCCATTTAGCAGGAGTTCTCTGGTAAGCGATGGGCTGCAGTGCCTTTTTCCCAGGACTGAATTACCCTTTGGGGAATTCAGGGAGCACTGAATTCCTGATATTTCCATAGCCAAAGGCAGAATCTAGTTATTTTGTCCACTTTTAGCCATTAGTTTTCCACGGGGGGAGTCAACTGTTTCCTTAGCACTGGAAGCCAGAACCTTCATGTCCTGCCAGAGTCTGGAAGCATTTACAAGCTGGCGTTCCCTGAGGATTCCCCAGCACCAGAGGGGAATTCAGCCACATGGAGCTGCCGCCATCACTCTGCAGACCAAAGCACCCTGGAGAAGCCTCCTTCTCCTGACACAAGGCACGCGGCACACTGCAAATCCCTGGGACACCCAGTCTAAGCCCCAAAATCAATGGGATTTTTGGAAAGCAATGTTGGAAACTGTTGCCTTCAAGCAAGCTCACCCATTGCTGCTTGTTCACAAGGCAGAGATGGGTCTAACCACGTCCATTCTGAAGATCCCATGAGTGAAATCCCTCCATTAACCTTCAAATTGCAGTTCCACTTGAATTCTGTGGCACGGGGTCATTTTAAGAATTTTCCAAAAGACATGCACTCATGGGAGGCTCAGATTTGGTAAGGACAAGCATAAAGTTGCTCCTGCTTGTCAGCTGTCAGATTGCAGAGTGGCAGCCACCCCAGCTGGACACCGGGGGAATCCGACTCCTCGAGTAACAGAAAGAATTAGGTATCGCTCAACACTGGAGGTGTTTTAGGGCAAACTTATCCATAAAGGCCAACAAGCTTGATGGCTGCTGGATTCATGTCCTGTTGTTGCTATGGGATCCTGAAAAAGGAACCTGGAAAAAGGAACCCCAGGAAAGAGGTGTGTGCCAGCTGGTCAAGCTACACAAGCATGAAGACCGTGCTAAGAATCATGTGGGGACAAGCAGAGGTGGTGCCAAACAGAACCTCACCACGTGTGTGCCATGCCACCCAGACACTGCCTTGGGAGAGGTGGATGTGGGTCCATGAGCCAAAAAAGTAAAAGGGGTGGGCACTTTTTACCAGCCAGCTTGAATTTCAGCATTGGGAACAGCATCAAATACGCCGATTGAAACTTTTCTCAAAAGCCAGAGACTCTCTTCTACATCCATTCTCCCTGTTCTAGGCAGCTGAAGGTGTTCTCTTCTAGCTCTTGGACACCCTCACCTGTGGCCAGGAATGCTCTGCTGTGGCTGCAGCCATGCCAGAGCACCACCATGCAAAGGATTTAAACTGAGCTGGAGACTCTCAGGAACAGCCTGTTGTGCTATGCCCAACTTCCCTGCTGCCAGAGACAAGACCAGGCTGCCTCAGATCAAGGTGAAACCTTCAGGTGAGCTCTTTGACCTGCTTCTGCCATGGTTTCCCTGCAATCAGTCAGAGGTGGTGATGAAACACCTGCAATGAGACTGTTCAAACCATTCTAACAGAAAGAATTTGGCATTCAGATCAACAAGATCCTTGTTGTTTTCCACCTTGCTGCAGTAGTCTGGATAACATTTAGCTTTCCGCTTCACCCCAGAAAAGGTAACCATTTGCCTCTTGTATGCTGGGATCAGTTAATATTCCAATAGAAGCTGAATGTGCTGTAGCCAGCCCAAGAGTAATTTTAAGTATTGAGCCAACTGCAGGGGTTAAAGATTGTCCTCTCAGAGTAGCTCCTAGGAAATGCAGCCAGCAGGATTGTAGTAATGCTGAGTGGGACTTGGAGATTGTTTCATGACATCAAAGTTCTTCTGCAGGGCCCTGGCTTTATGTCATCCAGAGAACGGAGATGTTTTCTATTGCAGCTCCCTGAACCTCTGCTTTCAACAGATTTAAGCAGTGGAACCAATTTTACATTTTCAGACTCAAAGTGCCCCAAGTTCTGGGTTTCTGGCGAGGTCTGAGGTTTTCACCATGTTCTTTTTGTGCCCAGCTTCCAGCATTTGCCGACGAGGACTCTGTGAGGAAGCACTGGGTGGTGAATGGTGCCATGGCACACAGAGAAGTGGTGAAAGGTGAGATGGCAAATTGACAGTTTAAGGACTAAACTTTACCACCAGCAAGTTCAGATGCCAAGGCAGCCTGGGGCAGAGGGAAGGAGTTGTATCTGATTTAATCGGCACAGCAAAGAGGCACTAGTTCAGAAATGAGGAATTAAAGCACCTCTCTTAGATGACTATTTTCAGACTCTCTTCACTCGCAGCAATCGTCAGCTCTATTCCCACACAACTGGAACAATAATTTCTCTTTGTTAGTGAAATTTTGGGAATTACAAGATGAGTTTTCCTATAAAACGTAAATCATCCAGCATCATCACATGCCTGTATGCTGCAAACAGTCTAAACATCATTCCAGGCATTGAGGAGCTACTCCTGATCCCTAATTTCCTGGAGATTCAGATGACAGATGAAACTTAGTGATGTCCGTTCTGGTAAAAGGAAAAAAAGTGAATTCACAGCATTCCTCTTTTTCCATAGCTTCTGTGGCATCCCATTAGCAAAATCAAAAGGTTCCTGAGAAGTACTTCACCATGGGCATGCCATGGCAGAACAAGGGGGAATGGTTTCCCACTGCGAGCAGGGTTAGATGGGATATTGGGAAGGAATTGTTCCCTGTGAGGGCAGGGAGGCCCTGGCACAGGGTGCCCAGAGAAGCTGTGGCTGCCCCTGGATCCCTGGAAGTGTCCAAGGCCAGATTGGATGGGGCCTGGAGCAACCTAGGATCATGGAAGGTGTCTCCGTTCATGGCAGGGGGGATTGGAATGAGATGAGCTTTCAGACCCCTTTCAACCCAGAGTGTTCTGTGATTCTCTGAGTAACTTCAACACGTCTGCAGAAGACTTAGGTTAACATCAGCTGACAGGGGTAGGAGAAAGGCTACTAAATTTTGCTCACAATAATAGAGGATTTGAGACCTGATCCATAATCCACAGACACAACAGAGACTCAGCTTTGATTCTCTTCTTAACTCATCTGTGTGTCCCTTGAGATATTGGCAGAAAATCATAGAGCCCGTGCAGACACTACCTGTGGGCTGCTGAATATTCTCCAGTCCTTGGCCCCCTGGGAAGGAGAAGAAGCCTTTGAGGTTCCAGTCTAACTGCTCACGCACTGTCCTGAGCTGGTACCCTGTGCCACACATTTAAGTCATGTGAGGAGAGGCTGAGAGAGGTGGGAGGGCTCAGCCTGGAGTCAAGGAGGTTCAGGCAGTACCTTCTCACTTCTACAACTCCCTGACAGGAGGGTGCAGCCAGGTTCTGTTCCCAGGGAACAAGGGACACGATGAGAGGAAATGGCCTCAAGCTGTGCCAAGGCAGTGTCAGGTTGGACATCAGGAGGAATTTCTTCATAGAAAGGCTTGTCAGGCCTTGGAACAGGCTGCCCAGGGTGGTGTGCACTCCCTATCCCTGGAGGTGTCCAAGGAATGCCTGGACATGGCACTCAGTGCTCTGGGCTGGTGACAAGGTGGGGATCAGTCACAGCTTGGACTCAATGGTCTTGGAGATCTTTTCCAACCACAACGATTCTGTGATTCTACTCACTGTCTGATCCCTTTGGACACAACCTCACCCTCCGCAGCTCCTACTGGCGTTGCTGCAAGCAGACTTCCAGAGTGAAGCAACAAAAAGCACAGGTTACAGCAAACAAAGCCACAGTAACACAGACCATGTGGGCGTTCTGAAGCATCACGGCCTGCAGCAGAATCTCAGAGGCCGCACTTCGTTACTTTGAGCCTTTGAAACTTCAAATATTAGCTTTCCTGTGCCTGCCAGGTCAGCAGGAACAGCTCTTACAGGGTCATTGACACAACTTTGTAGCTGATGCAAGGCAAACATTATCTCCAGACCCAAGGAGTCGTGCCTGAAAAGTCACAGAGCTATATTTATTTTTAATTTTTTTATAAAGCTTACCAGACCCTGCTGATCATTTTCAAGGTTTTCTCCCTATACCTAGGGCACATCCTCCAAAAGCTCTGCTTTTACATCCTTTTGCATTTAGTGAAAGTTACCTGCAGTGTCTAGTCAAACAAAGCCCTGGGAAAACTTGAACTCCTGGGTGAAACCGGACAAAACATTCGTCTCCCACATCTAAAGCCATTAACTGCCAAGTAGTGTCCCCAGTGTCATACCCTGTCCCCTGTAAGTTTACTGATGCCATTTAAATGGCTTGCCAATGAAAACAATTCTTAATGGTTTTGTAATTTCTGCATTGGCATTAAAATCCTTGACTAGAAAAATCACATCAAAATCTCTAGGACTCTTAAATACCAAAGCTGTCATTTTCACCTCTGGATATTAGAGTCTCCAAACAGTCACACAAGGTTTTAGACACTACAGAAAAAGTCACTGCTGTTCAGCTCTACCTTTACATCAGCATATACTCCTGATTATTACTTTAGCCAGGAGCAGCAAACCCAAGAACTGGCCAAACAGGCTATTCCAAGCACTGTGTTCTCATGTCCTGCACTGCAGTACCTGGGAATTCAGCAAGGGATTCAGAAGTCTCAGGGTGCACAGGAAGCCACAAAGATTTTGGGATGCTGAAATGGACCAACCTGGTGCCTGTGCCTGGGCTGTACAAGACTGAGCTGATGTTACAAAGGCTGAATGTGGACATACCGTGTCCCATTGGATACTCCGATTCCTAGTTCTGTGAGCTACAAAATTAAGCTTTACCCAGCTGATCTTTTCACCTTAGCTTGAAATCCAGGAGGGGAAGAGGTAAACATGGATAAGTGTTCTTCTGATTCTAGTGACAGGTGTGCCTGGACACCACCTGTGCCCCTGACAGGGTGGTTGGAACTGGATGATCTTTCAGATACCTTCCAACACAAAGTGCTCTGGGATTCTGTGATTCTCCAAGTGGAGAGCAAAACTGAGCCCTATAAGTCCCTGCTTTTCGTCAGCACCTGCCGCTTCTTCCTTTGTTCCAGGCAAGTCCAGAATTTGGTTTTGAAGCCCATGCATGTGTCTTTAAGGTATCTGCATGGAGGAGAGGGACTGCAGCTGCAGCCCAGGGCTCGGGTCCCATCAGAGTGTCTCTCTCAGCATGGCACCAATGCTGCTGCCTCGGGACACCTGACTGTGGGAGGCAAGTCTGCCCTCAAGCACGGCCACTGAAGTCTGTCAGGAGCACAGGCTGCAGCTGAAGCTGCCAAGCACTGCTGTGAGGCTGGCTAGTCAAGACATAGCCATTGCAGCCGATTCTGCTGAAGCCTTTTGCCAAACAGTTGTGCCCACAGTATCCCCCAGATGGCATCCCAGCTGGTGCAGATGTCTCGTTGAGCACTTCTGGGTCCTGCTGTTCCTGAGCACACTTTGGAGCTGTTTCTGCAGCATCCAGAGCTGCTTCAGCAGCAGCGAATCTGCAGCCCTGCTCGAGCAGACATTGCCATCCTCCCCATGGTGGCAGCAGCTCTGCAGGCCCAGAGCTCTGCATCAGGGGGGCCTCGGCCACAGAACCATGGCCTGGGCAGCCGTGGGGTCCCGGGCTGGCCGCCAGCCCTGCCTCTGCACTCTGCCCACTGCCCTGGCAGCACCCACTGGCCGTGCCCTGGCAGGGCCCCCTTGCCCTCCTTGTCCCCTGCCTGCCCAGCCTGGGCACCTGGGGGTGTCCCTACCCTCCTGCTGAGGCCCAGCCCCAAGGGCTTCTGCTAAGGGCAAGGGAGACACTTTGGGGAAACACCAGAAAAGGTGAGTGGCAGGAACAGGGCGG
>NW_028147851.1:0-565 GCF_008360975.1 Lichenostomus cassidix
ATGCCCCTCGGGGGGACATTGGGGTGTCCCCAGGAGGTGTTTTTGGGGGTTCCCAAGGCGGTGCTGGCAGAGCCCCGGTGGGGGGTGGGGGGATGTGGATCCCCAGCGTGGTGGGGGTTGGGCTCTGCCTGGGGTCACGTGGGGACCTTGTGGGACCCTGTGTGGGGTGGGGGACACTGGTTTTGGGGAGTCCTGGGAGAGGCATGGGAGGGGAGAATGGAGAGGGGCAAAGGCAGAGCTGGGGAACCCCTGGCAGCGTGGTGAGAGAACAGGGGAGAGGGGATCCCTGGGACCCCCAAACCCATTGACTCCCCTGAGCAGGGCCCCAGAGAGAAGAGACCCCCAGAACCCCAAAGTGGGGAACTTGGAGAGGGGGAAGCCCTGGGATTGCTGGGACCTCAAATCAGTCTGGGGAGAGTGGGGATGCTGGAGAGGGGAACCCCCAGTAGACATGGGACCCCTGCAGCCCTGACAGGGGGAAAGCCAGAACCCCAGAGAGGAGAGGCCAGAGAGGGAGAACTGCTGGGAGAGTCTGTTTTGGGGCTGAATCCTGGTGGTCTGGAGG
>NW_028147852.1:0-576 GCF_008360975.1 Lichenostomus cassidix
TATTAGACCACTTGCCTCACACTTCATCAATCAATTTCTCATTTGCTCGTGCAGACTAATCTGCACCCCACACACATACACAACACCGGTGTTAACAATACTTCAAACTAGTTCTCTTTCACACTAGTTTCCTTAGGGATCCACTCGACTTACCACCAGAATCGCTCGCAGCCGCTCTACCAGACAGCGAATCCCCCCCTGCCAGCTAAGGACGACAAATTACTTTGCCGATTTCCCCTAGCCAGCCCTAACCAGTCGCTTGCAAGCTCACCACTCAGGGACAACGCTGTGCACAGGACGTCTCTCTGTGTCTTACCAGCAGCCCTAGCCACGCGTATACGCCTTACAGGCTTCCCTATACCCAAAACACATACCGTTTCTCTGCTGTAGCAGGCAGTCGTTGTTTGCCCCCGCAGTGAGCGGCCGAGGAGCGGAGGTCCTCCAGGAAAATCCCGGGGCGCGCCTAGGATGTCAGCCCCCCAGTCAATCCTGCAGCCAGGCAAATCTTGTCCCATCTGGGGTGCCAAATGAAGCACAGAATTGACTCCACAACTCAGATAGTTATGAAGTAGGTAT
>NW_028147853.1:0-5799 GCF_008360975.1 Lichenostomus cassidix
TACTACATGATTTGTGTCCTAGGTTGCAATATTGATGTAGTTAAGTATTCTATTACCACCAGCTGTGGGCCATTAGCTGCTATCACCCACTCCGGATGACAGGCAATGGGCCATCCGTTAGCTATCATCACTTGCTAATGACCCACCCCGCATGACAGGCAATGGGCCATCAGGGACCCACCGTGTGACTCATGGACTTATCTCATCCCATTGGGAGATGCTCTGCCCAGGAGGGAGGAGCCAGGTGTTCCCACCTGGATATAACCTGGCCTTGGAACTGCCTGAGCTAGCCCTGTCTACTGGGTTCCCAGAGGACAAGAGCTACCACTGGATCTTCAGGTGGAGACCAGACCTTCACAGGATCACCACTTGAACTGAACTACTTCAGTTGGACTGCTACCACCACCCTAACCAGGTGTCAGTTTGTATCTGACTTTATCAGCGCTTTTCCTTGTATTATTTCACTTATTTTTTTTTTATTTCAATCTGGACTTGTGATCTCCCACTGGTTTGTTTTCAAACCAACACATATTTTTGGCACCCAACGTGAGGCTTGATCTGAGGGAAAGTCAGAAATATAATTATTATTACAGAAATCCTATCACAATGATGCTCAGCCTGTCTATGTGGGTAATGTATCTTACCCTCTATATTTTCCCTCAAATGGGAAACTATCTGCCCGTCGTATTGCTCCTGATGCGACCAGGGAATGGCATGAGAGTTGCTCTATTGGTTTATTATGCCTATTGTATGATAACCTGTGAGGCGATGAATGCCATTCGGAACATATACTCAGTTTTGTCCGCCTGGCCTAATCTGAGCCACTACGTCTGGGACCTCCTCAGCAATCGCACCCACCCTCTGGGGCTAGGAGGAGAGACCGGTTTCTTCCAGCCTTTCAGGTCAGGCACAGCCATTTTTGACAATATTGAGTTCTCTCTGGATGCTAGGGATGGCATAATCTTTTTTTCAGTTCTGTTTTCTTTGACCAGCACCATGTACCTCATGCTGAAGAACAGAACAATACTTTGTCTTCTTGAGGAGGAGAAACAAAGCAAGTCAGCAGGCAAGAGGAAAAGAACCAAAAGAGCAGTCAATGTCTCAACACAGACCATCACCAAATCAGAACAGCCCCCGTCCAGAAAAAGAAATCAAAGAGCAAATCAGTCCGCATAGTGACTGACGAGGATGCGGCAGGACCATCGCACCCAGCAGAAGAGACAGAGCCGGAGATCATCACTCGCTCTCTATCCCTGGGGGTGCTGCGTGACCTACGGAGGGAATTCACCCGGCAGGCGAACGAGTCCATCTTAACCTGGCTGCTCCGCATCTGGGACGCCGCAGCTAATGACACCATTCTGGACAGAAGTGAGGCCAGGCAACTGGGATCCCTGTCTCAGGATGTGGTCATTGACCAGGGGATTGGGAAAACCGAGGAAACTCTCAGTCTCTGGCGGCGATTGTTGGTGAGTGTACGGGACAGATACCTGTGTAAAGAAGACCTTCAGATGCATCAAAGGAAATGGAACACGATTGAACAAGGTATCCGATGCCTGAGGGAACTGGCCGTGCTAGAGATCATTTTCTCAGAAAACGAGAGATTCCCCAAGAGCCCAGATAATGTCCGGTGCACTTCACAAATGTGGCTAAGATTCGCGCGGCTCGGACCAGAGATATACTCTCGTTATCTGGCAACATTGCAGTGGAGGGAAGGCGAAGACAAGGTGGGCGTGTTAGCAAACAAACTGAGAATTTATGAGGACACTGTCACCGCTCCACTACGCACCCAGGTCTCATCGGTGGAAACAAATCTGGCTGAGCAAGTCTGGATTGATTGAAGAGAGCCATCAGAAACTAAGGAAGGAGCTCAAAGAAGGAATTTTCCATGCCTCACCGAAACCAGAGTCTCTGACATCAGGAGCAGACGTCCCCCAGCCAGGGAAAGAAGACAAACTCCGCGACGTGACCTCTGGTTTTTCCTACAGGAGCATGGGGAAGACATGAGAAAGTGGGACAGGAAACCCACCTCCTCCTTAGCAGCCTGGGTACGTGAATTGAAAAGAGAAACATCCACTTCAGGAGGCTCATCTAGGTTCAACACTGCCCCAGTCTCTTGTGGACAGAACCCCAGACAGAATGGAAATGATAATATGACTGATCCGCTTGAAGGGACCTCAGGAACACATTTACAGGAGGAGAGCATCATGCACCAAAAACAGGATTAGAGGAGCCCTGCCTCTAGCCAGGTAGAGGAAAGGGATAACCGGATCTATTGGACTGTGTGGATCCGATGGCCTAGCACGTCTGACCCACAAAGATACACGGCTTTGGTTGATACCGGCGCTCAATGCACCCTGATGCCATCCAGGTATGTGGGGACTGAATCCATTTCTATTTCTGGGGTGACAGGAGGATCCCAGCAGCTGACTGTACTGGAAGCTGAAGTGAGTTTAACTGGGAATGAGTGGCAGAAACACCCCATTGTGACTGGTCCAGACGCCCCATGCATCCTCGGCATAGATTATCTCAGGAGTGGATATTTCAAGGACCCGAAGGGACATCGCTGGGCTTTTGGGTTAGCAGCCGTAGAGACAGAAGACATAAGACAACTGAATAGCCTGCCTGGTCTCTCAGATAACCCGTCTGCTGTAGGACTACTGAGAATTGAAGAACAGCGGGTACCAATTGCTACAGCAACAGTGCACCGCCGGCAATACCGCACTGACAGAGACTCTGTGGCCCCCATCCATAAGATGATTCGGGATCTGGAGAGCCAAGGGGTGGTCAGCAAGGCTCACTCACCCTTTAACAGCCCTATATGGCCGGTGCATAAGTCCAGTGAAGAATGGAGACTGACGGTGGATTACCGTGGCCTGAATGAAGTCACACCACCACTGAGTGCTGCTGTACCAGACATGTTGGAACTTCAGTATGAGCTGGAATCCAAGGCAGCAAAGTGGTATGCGACCATTGATATTGCCAATGCCTTTTTCTCCATTCCTCTGGCAGCAGAGTGCAGGCCTCAGTTTGCTTTCACCTGGAGAGGTGTGCAGTACACATGGAACCGACTGCCCCAGGGGTGGAAGCACAGTCCCACCATCTGCCATGGACTGATCCAGGCTGCACTGGAAAAGGGTGAGGCTCCAGAACATCTGCAGTATATTGATGACATCATTGTGTGGGGAGACTCAGCAACGGAAGTATTTGGGAAAGGAGAGAAAATCATCAAAATTCTCCTGGAAGCCGGTTTCGCCATCAAGAAGAGCAAAGTCAAGGGACCCGCCCGAGAGATCCAGTTCCTGGGAGTAAAGTGGCAAGATGGATGGCGTCAGATTCCTTCTGAGGTCATCAATAAGATCATCGCGATGTCTCCACCAACCAACAAGAAGGAGACACAAGCCTTCCTAGGCGCCATAGGCTTTTGGAGAATGCACATCCCTGAGTACAGCCAGATCGTGAGTCCTCTCTACCTCATAACCCGCAAGAAGAATGATTTCCACTGGGGCCCTGAACAGCAGCAAGCCTTCACCCAGATCAAACAGGAGATCGCTCATGCGATAGCACTTGGCCCAGTCAGGACAGGACCAGAGGTAAAGAATGTGCTTTACTCTGCAGCCGGGAGCCATGGTCTGTCCTGGAGCCTTTGGCAGAAGGTGCCTGGTGAGACCTGAGGCCGACCACTGGGATTCTGGAGTCGAAGTTACAGAGGGTCTGAAGTCAACTACACTCCCACCGAGAAAGAAATCTTGGCAGCTTACGAAGGAGTCCAAGCTGCCTCAGAGGTGATCGGCACAGAAACACAACTTCTCCGTGCACCCCGATTGCCAGTGCTGGGGTGGATGTTCAAGGGAAGGGTTCCCTCTACCCACCATGCCACTGATGCCACGTGGAGCAAATGGATTGCCCTCATCACACAGCGCGCCCGTATTGGAAACCCAAATCGCCCTGGGATTCTGGAAATTATAACAAACTGGCCGGAAGGTGAGACTTTTAAATTATCTTCAGAAGAAGTAGAGGAGCAAGTAGCACGTGCTGAGGAAGCACCCCCGTATAACGAGCTGCCGGAGAGTGAAAGACGCTATGCCCTCTTCACCGATGGGTCCTGCCGAATTGTAGGCGCAGATCGGAAATGGAAAGCTGCAGTATGGAGCCCCACACAACAAGCTGTACAGGCTCCCGAGGGACAAGGTGGATCGAGTCAGGTCGCAGAGCTTAAAGCCATCCAACTGGCTTTGGATATTGCCGAACGAGAGAAATGGCCAAGGCTCTATCTCTACACTGACTCCTGGATGGTAGCCAACGCGCTATGGGGATGGTTAGATCGCTGGAGAAAGGCTAACTGGCAGCGCAGAGGAAAACCCATCTGGGCCGCTGAGATTTGGCAGGACATCGCCGCCCGGGCAGAAAAGCTGACCGTGAAAGTTCGACATGTGGATGCACATATACCTAAGAGTCGGGCTAATGAAGAGCATCGTAACAACGAGCAGGTGGACTGAGCTGCCAAGGTGGAAGTGTCACAGGTGGATCTGGACTGGCAGCACAAAGGAGAATTATTTCTAGCTCGTTGGGCCCATGATGCCTCTGGTCATCAAGGGAGAGATGCAACATACAGGTGGGCTCGTGACCGAGGGGTGGACTTGACCATGGACAACATCTCACAGGTCATCCACAACTGTGAGACTTGCGCTGCAATCAAACAGGCCAAACGGGTGAAGCCTCTGTGGTATGGTGGACGATGGTCAAAGTACAGGTATGGGGAAGTATGGCAAGTTGACTACATCACACTTCCCCAAACCCGCCAAGGAAAGCGCTACGTGTTGACCATGGTGGAAGCAACCACGGGATGGTTAGAGACCTACCCTGTGCCTCATGCTACTGCCCGGAACATCATCTTGGGTCTGGAAAAGCAAGTCCTGTGGAGACATGGTACCCCTGAGAGAATCGAGTCTGACAATGGAACCCATTTCAAGAATGGCCTCATAAGCACCTGGGCTAGAGAACACGGAATTGAATGGATATACCATATCCCCTATCATGCACCAGCTGCTGGGAAAGTTGAACGGTGCAACGGACTACTTAAGACAACTTTGAAGGCACTTGGCGGGGGAACCTTCAAAAATTGGGAACTGAACTTAGCAAAGGCCACCTGGATGGTTAACACAAGGGGTTCTATCAATCGAGCCGGTCCTGCCGAGTCCGAACCTTTGCACACAGTGGATGGAGATAAAGTCCCTGTGGTACACGTAAGAAGTTTTTTAGGAAAGACTGTTTGGATTAGTCCCACCTCAGGGAAAGGCAAACCCATCCGTGGAGTGGTTTTTGCCCAAGGACCTGGTTATACTTGGTGGGTGATGCAGGCAGATGGGGAAACCTGTTGTGTCCCACAAGGAGACCTTATCTTAAGTGAGAACTGTGTAGTTGGTAATAGAATAAGGGGTGGATAATGTCCTAGGTTGCAATATTGATGTAGTTAAGTATTCTATTACCACCAGCTGTGGGCCATTAGCTGCTATCACCCACTCGAACGACAGGCAATGGGCCATCCGTTAGCTATCATCACTTGCTAATGACCCACCCCGCATGACAGGCAATGGGCCATCAGGGACCCACCGTGTGACTCATGGACTTATCTCATCCCATTGTGAGATGCTCTGCCCAGGAGGGAGGAGCCAGGTGGTCCCACCGGGATATAACCTGGCCTTGGAACTGCCTGAGCTAGCCCTGTCTACTGGGTTCCCAGAGGACCAGAGCTACCACTGGATCTTCAGCTGGAGACTAGACCGTCACAGGATCACCACT
>NW_028147854.1:0-577 GCF_008360975.1 Lichenostomus cassidix
AGCTCTCAGTACCTGAAAAGAAAGCACAAATGGTGGAGAATAAGGTTAAATATTTGGGACATATTTTGACTGAAGGTTTGTAGTGTATTGACCCAGAGAGGGTCCAGGGAATCTCAGAAGTACCATTGCCCAGGACTAAAAAAGGAACTGTGACAATTTTTAGGATTAATAGGGAATTGCAGGACCTGGATTGAGGACTTCTCTGTTCTAGCCAGAACACTGCATGACTTTTTAACCCCAGAGAGCGTCAGTGTTGTGGTATGGACATGAGAAAGAGAAAAACTTGAGAAACTTAAACGACAAATTGAATAATGCCCTAGCCACAGCTCTTCCAGACTCAGAAAAGATATTGGAGTTCTATGTGGATGTTAAACAGGGCCATTCCAAATGAATTCTCATGCTAAAATGTTGAACCCTGTGGCCAGAGAGTGACCTCATTGTCTGCAGAATTGTGCAGCCACAGCTTCAATGGGAACTGAGGCCTAAAAACTGACAATCTGAGGATCTCTAATTTTTAAAGTCTGGCATCAGTTAAGCATTGGTAACTGAAAGAGCCTCTAACTGGATGAGCAGGGCT
>NW_028147855.1:0-577 GCF_008360975.1 Lichenostomus cassidix
CTTTGTCAGGGAATTGGTCTATAGAGGAACTTTTAGAAAGGGCTACTATGATTCCCACAGGCGATCAGGCTATGTTAGTCGGTGCTATTGAGGAACTAGGAAAGGGCTTGAAAGCACAGGCAGAAACCTCTCATAGTCAAGTTCTCGCCGCACTCGCACCCCTCCGACAGCCAAGGCCACCTCCAGCAACTCGAAAAACAAAGCTCCATTGTTTTCGCTGTGGACAGCCAGGGCACTTTCGGCGAAACTGCTCTGCTGGAGCAGTATGGTGTTCTCATTGCCAGACCCCGTCACACAGCTCTGCAGCTTGTCAGAGATCCCAGGGAAACGGGAATCGGAGCGCGAAAGGGGCCCGCGCTATGACACAAATTGCATCAGCCCAATTTCAGCCGCCTTACAACCAACCACTCCAGCCTCCTTACAGCCAGTTACCTGGCAACCAGCTACTGTCGGGAGCCTCGGGGTGGACCTGGCAACCGCAGTAGACGTTACCTTGGTGGATACCTCCCCCAAGCGGATACCTACTGGAATTACAGGACCAATTATAATCAGAGGGCAACCTATGGGTGCTATTCTG
>NW_028147856.1:0-58687 GCF_008360975.1 Lichenostomus cassidix
ACCTGACCCTAACCCCCAACCCTAACCCTAACCCCAACCCTAGCCCTAACCCTAACCCTAACCCTAACCCTAACCCTAACCCTAACCCTACCCTAACCCTAACCCTAACCCTAACCCTAACCCTAACCCTAACCCTAACCCTAACCCTAACCCTAACCCTAACCCTAACCCTAACCCTAACCCTCAACCCAACCCACCCAACCTAACCCTAACCCTAACCCTAACCCTAACCCTAACCCTAACCCTAACCCTAACCCCAACCTAACCACCCTAACCCTAACCCTAACCCTAACCCTAACCCTAACCCTAACCCCTAACCTCCCAAAAAAAAAAACAAAAAAAAAAAAAAAAAAAAAAAAAAAAAACTTAATCTTAATTTTAATTTAATTCTTAATTCTAATTTTAATTTTAATTTAATTTTTAATTTTAATTTTAATTTTAATTTTAAAAAAAAAAATTTTAATTTTAATTTTTAATTAATTTAATTTTAATTTTAATAATTTAATTTTAATTTTTAATTTTAATTTTAATTTAATTTTTAATTTTAACCCTAACCCCAACCCTAACCCCAACCCTAACCCTAACCCTAACCCTAACCCTAACCCTAACCCTAACCCTAACCCTAACCCTAACTCAACCCTAACCCAACCCTAACCCTAACCCTAACCCTAACCCTAACCTAACACCAACCCCAACCCTAACCCTAACCCTAACCCTAACCCTAACCCTAACCCTAACCCTAACCCTAACCCCAACCCCCCAACCAACCCCCCCCTAACCCTAACCCCCCCCTAACCCCTAACCCCCCCCTAACCCTAACCCCCCCCTAACCCTAATCCCGCCCCCTAACCCTAATCCCGCCCCCTAACCCTAATCCCGCCCCCTAACCCTAACCGGAAATCGAGCTCCGGAACCCGGAAGCGGCATTCCGGAAACCGGAAGTCACCTGCCGGAAGCCGGAAGTGACTCGCCGGAAGCCGGAAGTGACTCGCCGGAAACCGGAAGTCACATACCGGAACCCGGAAGTGACTCGCCGGAAGCCGGAAGTCGTCATCCGAATGCCGGATGTGTGTCACCGGAACCCGGAACCGGGAACGGGGAAGCCGGAACCGAGTTCCGGAGACCCGAAACCGTAGCCCTACGCCTAATACCCGCCGCCGCATGGGCTTACCTGCATCGCACGTCGTCCGCTGCCCTTCGGGGATGTCGCCGTGCCGCGGCCGTGGCGCTGCGTGCCTTATGGAGCCGCCGGCCGCTCGCGCGGAGCCGCGGCCGGTTCCGGAGTGCCGGAGCGCAGCGTGCTGACTGCTGCTGCGTCTCGGCGTGCCGCGGCGCTGCTCCGGTTCCCGCGCCGGCGGCGGAGAGCCCTCCGGAGGCTCTCCGGGCGGCGCGCGCCCTGCCGCCTGCTGCGGGCGCCATCTTGCACTGCCCCGGAAGTGACGACGCCGGTGCCTTATGGGATTTGTGGGCGGGGCGTGGGCGGAGCCGACCGGACCGCTTCCTGCCGCCCGTAGCCGTAATACGTGGCCTAGGGGCACCGCGGACACTGTCGCTGATGCTCCCGCATCGATTTGCTCCCCTCGGGAGCCCCCGACATGCGTTCAACCCCTTTTCCGGGCTTTGCGGGCTTCTACTGCACTCGCGCTGTACGGTAGCAACTGCAGGGCTGCCGGAGCGGAGCGGCGGCGACCCAGGTCAGGTGCGGGGACGGGGGGGGGAGGCGGGAGGCACGGTGGACGCGGTAGCCCCGACGGGGAATGGTGGGGGCGCGGCGGCCCCACGAGCCGCGCCGGTGGCGAGGGGGTCGCCGGGGGCGGCCGAAGCCGCCGCGAGGAATGGGGGGGGCGCCGCGGCGCCCGGAGAAGCCGGGGACCGCGGCACCTAGAGCCGCCGCGCCAGGGACGCGGGGGACGGGGGGGGCGGCAGCGGCTGGGACCGCGTCGGGAAGCTGGGGGCAGGGCGGCCCCGGCGCCCAGAACCGCGGGGTGGTGGCGGGGGCAACGCAGCGGCACCCGGAGCCGCAGCAGCCAGTATTAGGGCTAGGGAGAGGATTAGGGTTACGGCGGAGATTAGGGTTACGGCGGAGATTAGGGTTACCGCCCGGATTAGGGTTGGGGCTGGGATTAGGGTTAGGGCCGGGATTAAGGTTACTGCGAGGATTAGGGTTGGGGCTGGGATTAGGGTTACAGCGGGGATTAGGGTTGGGGCCAGGATTAGGGTAATGGCTGGGATTAGCCTTGGGATCTGGTTAAGGTTAGGGTCAGGGACGGGGTCAGGGTGTGGTTAGGATGAGGGTCAGGGTTGGGGTGTGGTTACGATGGGGGTCAGGGTTGGGGTGTGCCTATGGTTAGGGTCTGGGTGGGGGTCAGCGTCTAGTTGAGGTCAGGGTCAGGATTGGGGCCTGCTTAGGGTCAGGGTCGGGGTCTGGTTGGGTTCAGGGTCAGAGTTGGGGCCTTCTTAGGGTAAAATTTGGGGTCTGGTTGAGGTCAGGCTCACAGTAGGGGCCTGCCTAGGGTCAGGGTCGGGGTCTGGTTGGGATCAGGGTCAGGGTTCGGGCCTTCTTGGGGTCACAGTTGGGGTCTAGTCGAGGTCAGGCTCATGGTTGGGGCCTGCTTAGGGTCAGGGTCAGGGTCTGGTCGGCATCAGGCTCGGGGTTGGGGCCTGCTCAGGGTCACGGTCGGGGTCTGGTCGGCATCAGGGTCGGGGTTGGGGCCTGCTCAGGGTCACGGTCGGGGTCTGGTCGGCATCAGGGTCGGGGTTGGGGCCTGCTCAGGGTCACGGTCGGGGTCTGGTCGGCATCAGGGTCGGGGTCGGGGCCTGCTCAGGGTCACGGTCGGGGTCTGGTCGGCATCAGGGTCGGGGTTGGGGCCTGCTCAGGGTCACGGTCGGGGTCTGGTCGGCATCAGGGTCGGGGTTGGGGCCCCCTTAGGGTCACGGTCGGGGCCTGGTCGGCATCAGGGTCAGGGTTGGGGCCTGCTTAAGGTCAGGGTCGGAGTCTGGTTGGGATTGGGGTCGGGGTTGGGGCCTTCTCAGGGTCAAGTTGGGGTGTGGTTGACATCAGGGTCAGGGTTGGGGCCTGCTTAGGGTCACGGTCGGGGTCTGGTTCAGATCAGGGTCACGGTCGGGGCCTGCTTAGGGTCAAGGTCGGGGTCTGGTGGAGATCAGGATCAGGGTTGGGGCCTGCTTAGGGTCAGGGCCCGGGTCTGGTCAGATCAGGCTCACGGCTGGGGCCTGCTCAGGGTCACGGCCGGGGTCTGGGGCATCAGGCTCACGGCTGGGGCCCCTTAGGGTCAAGACCGGGGTCTGGGGAGGTCAGACTCACGGCTGGGGCCTGCTCAGGGTCAGGCCCGGGGTCTGGTGAGGTCAGGCTCACGGCTGGGGCCTGCTTAGGGTCGGGGCCCGGGTCTGGGGAGGTCAGGCTCACGGCTGGGGCCTGCTTACGGTCAGGGCCGGGGTCTGGTCGACATCAGGCTCACGGCTGCGGCCTGCTCAGGGTCACGGCCGGGGCCTGGTCGACATCAGGCTCACGGCTGGGGCCTGCTTAGGGCCAGGACCGGGGTCCGGTGAGGCACCACCCCACACCCCATCAGAGTCGGGGTTGGGGCCTGCTTAGGGTCACGGTTGGGGTGTGGTTGAGGTCAGAGTTGGGGTTGGGGCCTGCTTAGGGTCAGGATCGGGGTCTGGTCGGCATCAGGGTCGGGGTTGGGGCCTGCTCAGGGTCACGGTCGGGGTCTGTATGGGATCAGGGTCGGGGTTGGGGCCTGCTCAGGGTCACGGTCGGGGTCTGTATGGGATCAGGGTTGGGGTTGGGGCCTGCCCAGGGTCACGGTCGGGGTCTGGTTGGCATCAGGGTCGGGGTTGGGGCCTGCTCAGGGTCACGGTCAGGGTCTGGTCGGCATCAGGGTCGGGGTCGGGGCCTGCTTAGGGTCACGGTCGGGGTGTGGTTGAGATCAGAGTCAGGCTTGGGGCCTGCTTAAGGTCACGGTCGGGGTCTGGTCGACATCAGAGTCGGAGTTGGGGCCTGCTCAGGGTCAGGCCGGGGTGTGGTTGAGGTCAGAGTCGGGGCTGGGGCCTCCTTAGGGTCACGGTCAGGGTGTGCTTGAGGTCAGAGTCGGGGTTGCAGCCTCCTTAGGGTCACGGTCGGGGTGTGGTTGAGGTCAGAGTCGGGGTTGCGACCTGCCCAGGGTCACGGTCGGGGTCTGCTTGAGGTCAGAGTCGGGGTTGCGACCTGCTTAGGGTCACGGTCGGGGTGTGGTTGAGGTCAGAGTCGGGCTTGGGGCCTGCTTAGGGTCACGGTCGGGGTGTGGTTGAGGTCAGAGTCGGGCTTGGGGCCTGCTTAAGGTCACGGTTGGGGTCTGGTCGGCATCAGGGTCGGGGTTGGGGCCCGCTCAGGGTCACGGTCGGGGTGTGGTTGAGGTCAGAGTCAGGGTTGGGGCCTGCTTAGGGTCAGGATCGGGGTCCGGTCGACATCAGGCTCACGGTTGCGGCCCGCTTAGGGTCACGGTCGGGGTGTGGTTGGCATCGGGATCGGGGTTGGGGCCCGCTCAGGGTCACGGTTGGGGTCTGGTCGGCATCAGGGTCGGGGTTGGGGCCTGCTCAGGGTCACGGTCGGGGTCTGGTAGGCATCAGGGTAGGGGTTGGGGCCTGCTCAGGGTCACGGTCGGGGTCTGGTCGGCATCGGGGTCGGGGTTGGGGCCTGCTCAGGGTCACGGTCGGGGTCTGATCGGCATCTGGGTCGGGGTTGGGGCCTGCTCAGGGTCACGGTCGGGGTCGGGTTGACATCAGGGTCACGGTTGGGGCCTGCTTAGGGTCACGATCGGGGTCTGGCCGGGATCGGGGTTGGGGTTGGGGCCCGCTTGGGGTCAGGGTCAGGATCTGGTTGACAGGGACAGGATTGGGGTTGGGGCCAGGGTTGGGGTCTGGTTGGGATTAGGGTCAGTTGGGGCCTGATTAGGATCAGGTTCCTCTAGGGTTACGGCCACGACTAGGGTTACACCAAAGATTCCCTAGGGTTACGGCCGGGACTACGGTTACGATTCCCTAGGGTTACGGCCGGGACTAGGGTTACGGTCGGCATTAGGGTTACGGCCAGGACTATGGTCGGGGGCAGGATTGGGGTTGGGGCCAGGATTAGGGTTACGGCCAGGATTAGGGTAGGGGCCAGGATTAGGCTTCGGACCAGGTTAAGGTTAAGGCTGGAATTAGGGTCACAGCTGGGATTAGGCTGGTGATCTGGTTAAGGTTAGGGTCAGGGACAGGGTCAGGGTGTGCTTAGGATGAGGGTCAGAGTCTGGGTCAGGGTCTGGTTGGGATCAGGCTCACGGTTGGGGCCTTCTCAGGGTCAAGATTGGGGTCTGGTCGAGATCAGAGTCGGGGTTGGGGCCCTCTCAGGGTCACAGTTGGTGTCTGGTTGACATCAGAGTCGGGGTTGGGGCCCGCTCAGGGTCACGGTCGGGGTCTGGTCGACATCAGAGTCGGGGTTGCGGCCCTCTCAGGGTCACGGTCGGGGCGTGGTTGAGGTCAGAGTCGGGGTTGCGGCCTTCTCAGGGTCACGGTCGGAGTCTGGTTGAGGTCAGAGTCGGGGTTGGGGCCTGCTCAGGGTCACGGTCGGGGTGTGGTTAAGGTCAGAGTCGGGGCTGGGGCCTGCTCAGGGTCACGGTCGGCGTCTGGTTGAGATCAGAGTCAGGCTTGGGGCCTGCTTAAGGTCACGGTCAGGGTCTGGTTGGCATCAGGGTCAGGGTTGGGGCCCGCTCAGGGTCACGGTCGGGGTCTGGTCTCATCAGAGTCAGGGTTGGGGCCTGCTTAGGGTCAGGATCGGGGCCTGGTCGGCATCAGGGTCGGGGTTGGGGCCTGCTCAGGGTCACGGTCGGGGTCTGGTCGGCATCAGGGTCGGGGTTGGGGCCTGCTCAGGGTCACGGTCGGGGTCTGGACGGCATCAGGGCCGGGGTTGGGGCCTGCTGAGGGTCACGGTTGGGGTCTGGTCGGCATCGGGGTCGGGGTTGAGGCCTGCTTAGGGTCACGGTCGGGGTGTGGTTGAGGTCAGAGTCGGGGTTGGGGCCTGCTTAGGGTCTCGGTCGGGGTCTGGTTGAGGTCAGGCTCACGGCTGGGGCCTGCTTAGGGTCAGGGCCCGGGTCTGGTGGACGTCAGGCTCACGGCTGGGGCCTGCTTAGGGTCAGGGCCGGGGTCTGGTCGACATCAGGCTCACGGCCCCACACCCCACCACCACCCCCACCCCCAACACCACCCCCACCCCCACACCACCCCCACCCCCACACCACCCCCACCCCCACACCACGGCTGGGGCCTGCTTAGGGTCACGGCCGGGGTCTGGTCGACATCAGGCTCACGGCTGGGGCCTGCTCAGGTCAGGGCCGCGGCGCGAGTTACAGCCACGGATTGGGCCTCTTAGGCTCGGCCCGATTCTGATAACACCACCCCCACCCCCACACCACCCCCATCGGGGCCCGGGACTAGAGGTCAGGATCACCCCTCCTTAGGGTCGGCCCGGGACTACCAGGCTCACCGAGTCCCTAGGGTCACGGCCGGGACTCACACAGGGTTAGGATTCCTCTCAGGGTCACGGCCGGGACCCACCCCCACAAACCCACCCCCACAAACCCACCCCCTAAGGTCAGGATCCCCTAGGGTTACAGCCAGGACTAGGGTTACGGTCACTACGGTTACGGCCGGGACTAGGGTTAGGATTCCCTAGGGTTACGGCCGGGACTAGGGTTAGGATTCCTTAGGGTTACGGCCAGGACTAGGGTTACGATTCCCTAGGGTTACGGCCGGGACTAGGGTTACGATTCATTAGGGTTACAGCCGGGACTAGGGTTCCGATCTCACTAGGGTTACGGCCAGGACTACGGTCGGGGGCAGGATTGGGGTTGGGGCCAGGATTAGGGTTAGGGCCGGGATTGGGGTCGGGGCCGGGATTAGGGTCGGGGCCAGGATTGGGGTCAGGGCCGGGATTAGGGTCGGGGCCGGGATTGGGGTCGGGGCCAGGATTAGGGTTAGGGCCGGGGTTGGGGTTGGGCCTGGGATTGGGGTTGGGCCTGGGATTGGGGTCCAGATCTGGTTAAGGTTAGGGTCAGGGAAAAGGGTCAGGGTTAGTTATCCTGAATGTAGTGTGGTTCTCTGGAGTGTATGAGTTCTGTCTGTTCTCCTATATGTGGTCATTCTTGTTCTTACCTTGTGCAGCATAATGACCACAATTGTGGTCATTATGATCATGATCTTTCTCTTCTAGTACTGCTGATTGCTGTTAACATGGTCCTTGTCATCACTGGGGTGGGTATCTTCATTGTACTCGTCTAGGTGCTTGCCCTCCTGCTGCAAAGTGTCTTAATTGTCTTCTGGACGGTTCTTGCCCTCCTGCTGCGAAGTGTCTTAATTGTGGAGGAATGAAAATCATAGGTTGCTGTAATGAGGACAATGGCAACTGTAGTTAGGCAAAAGACTAAAATTATGCTAATGAACTGTAAGTATGGTAGGCATTGGGTCATTCCTAACTGAATCATCCTCATGATGCTAATGATCATAATTGCCCCAATGAGGCAAATGACCTTCTTCCTTATGCTAACAATATGGATTATGCTAAACACCCTGACAGTGCTGATTACTGTGTTTACACCAAGAACCCAAATTATGCTAACAACCCCTAATACTAACAACCCCTAATTATGCTAACAACCCTAATTATGCTGAGCACACAGATTATTCAAATCTCCACCTTAATTATGCAAACTGTCTTTATTATGCTAGCTACCCTAATGATGCTGATTACCCTGCATAGGCAAACAATTCCATATATACTAAAAACAGTCATGATACTAAGCATCTGAATAACACTAATGACCTCATGATGCTAATTACCCCTAATCCTGAGCACTGTCATTACTATTGCTACTGTAACAACCCTAACCCTCGACACACCCCCTCCTCACCACCCCCCCTATTCACTGCACCTGGGCCCCTTCGCAACCCGAACCCTAGACCACGCCCCCTGACGACTCAGACCCGCCCCTTTGCAACCCGAACCCTAGACCACGCCCCCTGAACGCACCCCTAATCGTAACCCTAACCCTGATCCCTTGCACCTGAACGCACCCCCTAATCGTAACCCTAACCCTGATCCCTTGCACCTGATCCCTTGGCACTGTAGTGTCATATTACCCTCATCTATACCCTCACTGTAGCCCTAAAACCTGATCCCCTGCACCTGACCCCTAGGCCCTGTTCCCTCACCCTCATGGTGACCCTCACCCTCATCCTCACTGTAATGATGACTCCTGATCCCTACACCTGATCCCTTGTCCCTGTTCCCTCACCCCACCCTCTTCCTCACCCTCACTGTAAGCCTTTTACAGTACCCTATAACCCCTGATCCCTGCACCCGATCCCTCTGCCCTACACCCCCACCCTCACCCGCGCTGTACCGAGCATGCGCGATGCCGTGGACTACCAAAATGGCGTCGGCATCGCTCGAGCATGCGCGGTACCGTGGACTACCAAAATGGCGTCGGCATCGCTCGAGCATGCGCGGTACGGACGACAACCAAAATGGCGCCCGCATCGCTCGAGCATGCGCGGTACGGTGGACTACCAAAATGGCGTCGGCATCGCTCGAGCATGCGCGGTACCGTGGACTACCAAAATGGCGTCGGCATCGCTCGAGCATGCGCGGTACGGACGACAACCAAAATGGCGCCCGCATCGCTCGAGCATGCGCGGTACGGACGACAACCAAAATGGCGCCCGCATCGCTCGAGCATGCGCGGTACGGACGACGGCCAAAATGGCGTCGGCTGGCTCGAGCATGCGCAGTTGTGACGCGTTCGAAAAGGGGGGCCGCGGGGTATTCTCAGGGGGTTTAGGAACGTACCTGGCTGCCTGAACGAAATGGGCACCCGGAGAGTGCCGCCGCGGCGGCTCGCAAGCCTTGCGGGCTTGCGGGAAAGAGCGGCGGCGCGGTCGGGGCGGGGGGAGCTGCCGAGATCCCTGCGTTCAGGGATATGCACCGGCGCCGTCGGCCGAACGGCGGCCACGCCCCTTGGCGCCCCGGCCCGCCCCTGGCCGCCAAGCCCCGCCCCGGCCCGCCCCTCTCCGCCCCGGCCCGCCTCTCCCCGCCCCTCGGCTCCGAGCCCCTCAAGAGGGGCCCCCCGGCGCCGCCCGCGAGACCCCTAGGAGCACCAGCGGCGGACGAGGAGCGGCGGAGCGGCGGCGGCTACGGTGAGGCAGCGGAAGGTGAGCGCCGGCGGCGGCCGGGCGGCGGCGGGAGCGGAGGGGCGGAGGAGCGACGGAGCACCGGCCGCGGAGCGCCGGCGGCGGCCCAGCGCCGCCGACGCTCCGGGGCCGGGCGGCGACACCGGCGGCGGAGGGCGGCGGAACACCGGCCGCGGAGCGCCGGCCGGCGACAGCGCCGCCGGCGCTCGGGAGGGCGGCGGAACACCGGCGGCGGCGGCAGCGGAGGGCGGCGGAACACCGGCCGCAGACGCCGGCGGCGGCCCAGCGCCGCCGCGCTCCGGGGCCGGGCGGCGGAACACCGGCGGCGGCGCGGCGGAGGCGGCGGAACACCGCCGCGAGGCAGGCGTGCCCAGCGCCGCGAACGCTCAGGAGCCGGCGGCAAGCACCGGCGGCGGCGGCGGCGGCGGAGGGCGGAGGAGCACCGGCCGCGGAGCGCCGCGGCGGCCCAGCGCCGCCGCGGCTCAGGGCCGAGCGCGGACCGGCAGCGGCGGCGGCGGCGGAGGCGGAGGAGCACCGGCCGCGGAGCGCCGGCGGCGGCCAGCGCCGCCGACGCTCAGGCCGGCAGGCGGCGGCGGACGAGCGGCGGAGGAGCACCGGCCGCGGAGCGCCGGCGGCGCCCAGCGCCGCCAGCGCTCGAGGCAGGCGGCAGCGGCAGCGGCAGCGGGGGACGGAGGCGAGCGGAGAACCGGCCGCGGAGCGCGCGGCAGGCCAACGCCCGGCGGCTCCAGGAGCAGGCGGCGGCAGCGCGGGAGGGCGGACGGCGGAGAAACCGCCCGCGGCGGCGGCGGGAGCGGAGGAGCGCGGAGAACCGGCGCGGAGCGCCGGCGCGGCCAAGCGCCGCCCGACGCTCCGCGGACGGGCGGCGGCGGCGGCGGGAGCGGACGAGCGGCGGAGAACCGGCCGCGGCGGCGGCGGCGGGAGCGGACGAGCGGCGGAGAACCGGCCGCGGAGCGCCGGCGGCGGCCGAGCGGCGGCGGCGGGGCAGCGGCGGTGGACTGCCGGCGGCGGCTGAGCGGCGACGGCGCTCCGCGGCTGAGTGCCGGCTGCGGCGGAGCTGCGGGAGAGGTGGCGGAGCGGCGCCGGTGGAGCGGCGGGGGCGGCGGCGTGGGCGGCGGCGGCGACGGCGGAGCGCCGGCGGACTGCAGGTGAAGCCGGCGGCGACCCCGGTCGACAGGCCGGTGGAGGCTGGGGGTCTGTTGCGCGTAGAGCGGTACAGGTTTCCTGAGTCGCCGGGGGAGCGGCGGCGCCTGCCGCCGAGGAGGGGGGGGGCGGCGGCAGCGGCGGCAGCAGCACTCGCCGCCGCCGATAGACAGGGGTGGGGGACCCGCCCGCCCGGGCTGCGTCTCCGGGGAGGGGAGGTGGATGTCCCGGCGGCGGCAGCAGTTTGTTTGCGGCGCAAAGGAAACGGGGACGGCCAGCCTCAGCTGCATCCCCGTGCCGGGAGTCTGGGGGGGGGGGCCACGCCGGCCGCGGCCGCGTCCTGGCGCCGGGAAGGGGGGGGGGCGCGGGCGGCGGCGGCAGCGTCCCCGCGCCGGGAACGGGACGGGGGGGGCACCGACGGCGGCGGCCGCGTCCCCGCACCGGGTCCTGCGCGCTCGCGGCCCGGCTGCTCGGGTGTCTGCGGCACGGACTGACTGCGGGCTGTGGGGGCTGTCCGGTCAGCGCGGCGCCTGGGCAGGTAAGAAGGAGATACTGGAAAACAGCACGTGCTCCACACTGAGTGGCACACACATACAGCAACGTCGGGGACGATGGAACGGGCAGGGAGTAGAGGACCTGCAGCGGCTGGCCACCACGAGGCGTGGCTGGTGCCGCTGTTCGGGGCGCTCGGGTGGAGGCTGAGCCGGGACGCTGTGCAGGTGGAGCGGCTGCTGCCGGGACGACAGAGTGCGTAGCCCTGTTGTGTGGGCTGTGGTGCTTTCGGTGTGTTTACCAGGACCTTGAGATGGAATAGTCGCTCCTTTCAGAAAAATGCATTTTTTGGAACACTAGGTATGGCTTCTGGACTTTCACACAGATGTACGAGCTGTTCGGCTGATGAGCCTCACCACCCCCAGAAACACCTGGAGATGGTTACCTGATGAGCATCACCACCCCCAGAAACACCTGCTGACGGTTGCCTGATGAGCATCACCACCCCCAGAAACACCTGCTGACGGTTGCCTGAGGAGCAGCAACCCGGTAAGCAGCAGCTGAGTATAATAATATATCTAGTATATGTATGTTACATCAATTTTATGTATTTTATGTGGATATATGAAATATAGATATTATACATATCATATTTGGCTATAAAATGTGTAGTAGGTAAGATATATTATCTACTGGCTATATCATATGTGGTATATATGAAATATATGGAATGTATGTTACATATTATACATATAATATATATGGTATATAATGGAATTCATATATTTGTGTATGTTACTATATGTCTGATGTCTTGCATAGTATATATACATTTTATTTATAATATATATTATATGTAGAAATATATATTTTGGTAATGGGAAAAAAAAAAAAAAAAAAGACAGGAAAAAAAGGAAAAAGCACGGATGCTAGGGAACAGAGATGCACCCGACGTGGCATGCTCCCTTTAAAAAAAAAAAAAAAAATTAAAATTGAAATAAAGGCAGCATGGCAGAGGAAAAGGAAAAGACATTGAGCAAACAAACCAAAAGCGCATGGAACCGGACAAAAAAAGGTGGAACTAGCTGTACATGAGGAGCAAAGCATTGAAATGAAGGTGGAAAACCAAAGCAGGTAAGAACCATCAGGTTTGTACGTGACTGCGGGGGCTAAGGGAATGTTTGTACTTGTCAAAGATGGTAAGTAGGCACACAGGGGTAAGAATGAAGTAATTCTTTACTGGTTTGGGCACTTCCTTGCTGTTCAAGTGCCTGGTAATGGTATGCAGATGTAGCAGACAGCTAAGTTTTTTACTGTTTCTCTCCTAGACAGGTTTCTTTGAAAGTCACAAAGTTCTCCGAGGGGAATGCCTTAGAAATGCAACACGGCAGGCTGGAAGGGAGGTGAGTCCGCTCCTGCGGCGTCCCGTTGTGCACAGGTACCGTTTATGAAGGAGCTTATAACGTTTTGTATAAATGCCTGTGAAGGAAATGATGTGGAGAAGACATACTCAGGCGGTGGGTCCTGTCACTGTCACTGTCACCTGTCAGTAGGTACGAGACACGGAAGGAGAGAGAGAGAGAAGAGAAGAGAGGAAAAGAAGATTGGAAGGACAGGTAGGGGCACATAACAGGACAGGGACAGAGCATATGACCGGGCCGTGGTTCCCGGCGGGCGTTGTGATGTGGCTTCATTCCTTCGGGGAAGGCGTGCGCCGATGCCCGGGCCTGTCCCCCTGGTAAAACTGGGTCGGTGTCTCGCGGCGGGCTCCAGATGTGCCGATGCGAATGCGGTGCTGTGGTGCGAGGCCTAGGCCTGCGGAGACTGTGCGATGCGTCCGGAAATGCTGCTAGGTAACTGACGGGAAAATGGCGTGGCTGAGGACTGTGGGCTGGGGGACGCTTTCCACAGGTGGGCCAAAGAGGATAGCTGTGGCCTGCGTGAGACGGGAGCTTATCACGTCTATCCCGAGGGCTCCCGTTCCCCCCTGAGCTGCTGGACGCTGTGTACAAACCTGCTTCCTGCGGGCATATCCTCTTCGCCCGCTGCATACTGAGGCCTAGAAGATTTGAAGTGGAGCTGCTGGCTTTGATTTAAGTGCATACATACACGGCTGTCCCACAAGGTGAGATGACCTAGGAATAATTTTTCATGCTTGTAATGTGCAAAGCAGCTGTGTGCAGGGAGCCTTTTGGATGGACTTGTATATGGATGTTTGGTTGAGAAAGATTTATGAGTCTATGACAGAAATCCCTGGAGTGGAATTTGATGTGTATTTCATGTGGATCTTTCGGTGACTGTATTCGTGTGTTTCACAGGGCTGCCTTCATTGCGAGGCTACTGCATCCCTGTGGAGCTACATCTGCTGGCACTGGCTGTGATTGTCAAGGCGGACGTGGAGAACAAAGTGTCCTGCTGGAGCCTTCACCTCTGCCTGTCCTCTGGACGTGGATAAGGGAAGGTATGTGTCGTGTTTAAAACGGGTCAGAGTTGCCGTACTGCACGGTATGTGTTGCTGAGAAGCAGACGTGGAGCATTTTTGCTTTCATGCCTGTTTAGGTAGTGAGATGGATAAGTGCCGAGACATATGTGTGTGCATACACATCATTGTGCACAGCATGTTTACAAGCTTGGTGCAGTAACTGTGGCACCTGTGAGTGGTAAGGGACGTGTGCGAGACGTGGGAGGAAGGTACTGGAAAGCGTGGCAGTTCTGTGGGGAAGAAGTGCTACAAAGGCAATGGCCTTGAAATGCCAGGTAGCGGGCTGCAAGTGGGGTGACTGCACTCCTACAGTGGCCTGAAGTGTTCACACAGCGGTCATGATGAAAGTGAAAACGTGCAGAGGATACCCTCGCACAGTATGTCCTCTCACTTGGATTTCTTTCTAGGTATGAGACGTGGGGAGAGATGAAAAGATGCCAGGAAAGGAAAAAAAAAGAGAGAGTGGAAAAGAGAAGACGTGCGTGCACAGAAAGGCTCACGGAGCTAAGGCGGCACTGCGTGGGTCCTGAGGGCACCGTGACGTCAGGTAACAGACCCCGTAGCCACGGGACAGTGGCCGGAGTTGTCCCCCTGGGAAAGTGGGCTCAGTGTGTGGCAGCAGGCTCAGCATCTGTTGCTCGATATGCACTGCTGTGGTACGTGGCCTAGCACTGCGGAGAGTTTGGAATGCGTGGAAACACCCTGTAAGGTGCCTGTGACATAGGAAATGGCAAGCTTATGTCATGTAAGGGTGGGTGAGGCTTCCCACAGCTGAGGCAAAGAGGATAGATGTTTGTGGCACGTGAGCGGAGCTTAAGGCAGGTACCCGAAGGCCTCCTGCTTCCCCCTGAGGTGAGGGAGAGTATGTACAAACCTAGTTCCTGCCAGCATGTATGAGCCGGGATCCTGCAAGCGTTTAGTGTTCGCCCACTGCATGCTGAGGCTTGGACCATTCAATTCAGAGGGCGTTTGCAGGCTTTGCCATTATTGCATACACGCCTGTCCCGGACGGTGAGATGGCTGAGAACTAATTCTCCGTGAATATAACAAGGTGGCTGACTGTCAGTGCAAAGTATCTGTCTTGAGGGAGGCCTGTGGATGGAGATCTAGAGGAATGATGGAGTGAGGAAGGATGATGAATGTGTGACAACAATCCCTGAAATGGAATGGTATGTGGGTGTTCAGGTCAGTACATACTATGATTACATAGCAGAAAAGACCGTGAGTGGCTTAGTGAGAAAGATCAGGTCTGTCAAATGACAGAGAAGGGGCCAATGAGGGGGTTCCTGATTGTATAAGAGTGTTGGAAAAACTTTAGGAATGAAGGCAGCTTGAAATGTCTTGCTGACAGGTATGGAAAGGGATGTACAGGGTCAGTGACGGTATTTGTGTGTTTCACAGGGCTGCCTGCATTGCAAGGGTAATGCATCCATATGGAGCAACGTGTGCTGGCACATGTGGGATTGTGAAGGCAGACATTTAGAAGAAAGTGCCCTGCTGGAGCCTTCACATCGGGATGTCCTCTGATGTGGATATGGCAAGGTATGTTTGGTATTTAAAGAGTGTCATAGTATGCATAGCAGAAGGTATGTATTGGTGAGAAACAAACACAGAGCACCTCAGTTCTCATACATGTAGGGGCAGAGGTTTGGAAGTGAAATAGAGAGGTGCCAAGAGATATTCAGTGTGCATACAGAAAACTATGCAGGGTGCATGTACGAGCTGGATGCAAAAATTGTGACACCTGTGAGTTGCAAGAGACATGTCTAAGAGATCGGAGGCAGGTGCCTGAAGGGAATGCAGTTCTGTGCGGACAAAGTGTTACGAAGGAAATGGCTTTGAAATGCAAGGTATCAGGCTGGATGTGAGATGAGTGCACTCATCAGGTAGCCTGTTGTGTTTCCATACTGCTGGTCATGAAAATGACAAGGGTCAGAATGAAATGAGGGGCAAAGGACACCTTCAGACGGTGTGTCCTCTCCCTTTGATTTCTCATAGGTATGAGACACAAGGAGCAAAAGAGGACAGAAAAGGAGCGGTGGAACAACAGATGGCCACACAGCCAGGGACAGGAACAAAGCTTTATCGGCACTGCGTGAGTCACCGCAGCATCGGGACATCGATTCATGGACCCTGAAGCGACGGCAGTATGGCCAGGCCTGTCCCCCTGGGCGAGTGGGGTCGGTGAGTTGCAGCAGACTCCACATCTCTTGCTTTACATGCACTGCTGTGGTATGTGGCCTAGCACTGTGCAGGGCCCCTAAGGAGTAGAAGGGGCCTGTAAGGTGCCTGTGACGTGAAAATGGCACGGTTAGTTCATGTGCGGCTGGCTGAGGCTTTGCACGGGTGGGCCAAAGAGGATGCTTGTGTATTGCGTGAGACCGCAGCTTACCGCACGTACCCCGAGGCCTCCCGTTACGCCCTGAGCTGCGGGACGGTGTGTACAAACCCGGTTCCTGCGGGCGTATCCTCCTCGCCCGCTGCATACTGAGGCCTAGTGCATTTGCTGTGCAGCTGCTGGCTTAGGTCTTAGTGCATACACAGCTGTCCCAGAAGGTGAGATGACCTAGGAATAATTTTCCATGCGTCTCATGAGAGGGCCCATTGTCCCTGCAAAGCAGCTGTGTGCAGGGAGCCTTGTGGATGGAGTGATGTATGGATGTTTGCTGGGCAAGGACAAGGAGTGTGTGACAATTATCCCTGAAATGGAATGCTATGTGGATGTTTGGGCCACTACATATTGTGAGTATGTCACAAGAGACCCACGGAGTGGCTTAGTGAGAAAGATGAAGTATGTGAAATGATACAGAAGGGGGCAATGAGGGGATTCATGATTGTATCACTGTGTTGGAAAAGCTGTAGGAAAGACGGCGGCCTTAAATGTCTCGCTGACAGGGATGGGCAGGGATGGACGGTGTCAGTGATGGGATTTGTGTGTTTCACAGGGCTGCCTGTGTCGCAATGCTGCTGCATCCGTGTGGAGCTACATCTGCTGGCACTGGGTGTGACGGTGAAGACAGAAATGGAGAAGAATGTGTCCTCTTGGAGCATGCAGCTGTGGCTGTCCTACAGATGTGGATATGGGAAGGTATGTGTTGTATTTCAGAAGTGTTGCAGTTGCCATAGTAGGAGGCATGCATTGCTGAGAAGCAAAAGTGGAGGGGTTGAGGTATTGTACGTGCTGAGGCAGAGATTGGAGAGTGAAAGTGAGAAGTGCAAAGAGATCCTCTGTGCGCATCTAGAGAATTGTGCGAGGTGTGTTGACAGGCTGGGTGCTGCACTTGTGAGATGACACCTGTGATTTTTAAGTGCCATGGGTACGACATGGGAGGTAGGTGTTGGAAAGAATTGGAGTTCTGAACAGAAAGACTGCTATGATGGAAATGGCTTTGAAATGCAACACGGCAGGCTGCAACTAAGTCCACTCCTCCAGTGTCCTCCTGTGTGTAGATAGTTGTTTTAATGGAATGTGTGACATTCTGTAGAAATAGCAGTGCACGAATGAATATGCAAAGGAGATGCTCAGACAGTGTGTCCTCTCACTGTCATTTGTTAGTAGGTATAAGGCACAAGCACAAAGCAATGTGAGCGGTCCATGGGTCCCAGGAGCATCCTGAGGTAGGTTAATATAGCCCGAAGTCATGGGCCGATGGCCAGGCCTGTCCCCCTAGCAAAGCAGGGTCAGCATCTTGCAGCAGGCTGCAGCTGTGGGGATATATATGCCATGCTGCAGTGAAAGGCCTATCACTGCAGAGCATGTGGAAGGCATTGAAAGACCCTGTAAGGTAACTGTGACATGAAAATGGCATGATTATGGCATGGGGGGATGCATGAAGATTTGCACAGGTGGGCCAGGGAGGGTAGATGTTTATGGCCTGTAAGCACAGATGACAGCATGTAGGCAAAGGCCTCCTGTTCCCCCCTGACCTGGGGGACAGTGGGTAGAAACCTGCTTCCTGCAAGGGTATCCTCTGGACCTGCTGCATGCTGAGGCTTCAACAGCTTGGAGTGCAGCTGCAGGCTTTGACCTCTTGCAGAAGGTGAGATGACTGAGGAATGATTTTCCCTGGATTTGATTAGCTAGCTAGGTAGGTAGGTAGGTAGGTGGCTGGCTGGCTGGCTGGCTAGCTACCTACCTACCTACCTACCTACCTAGGTAACTAGGTGGCTGGCTACCTAGCTAGCTAGGTAGCTAGGTGGCTGGCTACCTACCTAGCTAGGTAGCTAGGTGGCTGGCTGGCTGGCTGGCTGGCTGGCTAGCTGGCTGGCTGGCTAGCTGGCTGGCTGGCTGGCTGGCTGGCTAGCTAGCTAGCTGGCTGGCTGGCTGGCTGGCTGGCTGGCTGGCTAGCTAGCTAGCTAGCTAGCTAGCTGGCTGTCAGGTTGGCTGATTGGTTGGCTGGCTGGTGGGTTGGCTGGCTGGCTGGCTGGCTGTCAGTCAGTCAGTCAGTCAGTCAGTCACAGCAAAGTAGCTGTCTTAAGGGAGACTAGTGAATAGAGGTGTATATGAATGTTTTGGTGAAGAAGAATGATGAGTACGTGATAACCCTCCCTGGAATGGAATTGTACGTGGAGGTTTCGGTCAGGAAGTAGGAGGAGTATGGAACAAGAAAGCCTGGGAGCAGGTAAGTGAGAAGGATGAAGTAGGTGTATGGGCTTAGAAGAAGGCACAGATGGGGTTATGGATTGTAGAAGAGGCTTGCAAAAGCTGGAGGAAAGAACGTGGCTTGAAGTGTCTCGGTGACAGGGAACGGGCAGGGATGTACAGGTTGCAGTAACAGTATTTCTGTGTTTCACCAGGTTGCCTGTATGACAAGGGCACTACATGCATGTGGAGCTCCATGGGCTGGCACGTGGTTTGAGTGTCAAGGCAGAAATGGAGAAGAATCTGTCCTGGGGAAGCGTGCAGCTCTGGCTTTCCAAAGTATGCTGATATGAGAAGGTATGTGTCACGTTTCAAAAGTGTTGCACTTGCCACAGCAGGAGGCATGCATTGCTGAGAAGCAAGCATGGAACACTTGAATTTGGGTACATGTTGAGGCATAGATTTCACAGTGAAAGAGAAAAGTACAAAGAGATACTGTGTGCACATAGGGAGAGGGATACTGTATGCACATAGGGAGAGGTGTACAGGTCGTGTTTACAGGCTCGGTGCAGTAATTGTGACACCTGTGAGGTGTAAGTGGCATGTGCAAGACACGGTAAGACATGTCTAGGAGGTCGATGTTGCAAAGAATTGCAGTTCTGAGCAGAAAGGGTGCTACAAAGGCAATGGCTTTGAAATGCAGGACGGCAGGCCCAAAAGTGATGGAAATCCACTCCTACAGCGCCCTCTGGTGTCGAGGTACTGTTTCTGATGGAACTTGTGACGTTCTCTATAAATAACTGGAAAGGAGTGGATGTGCAAAGGAGACCCTCACATGTTGTGTCCTGTCAATGGCATGTGGTCTTAGATTTGAAAGACACAAGGACAGAGAGGAAGGGAAAAAGAGGACAGGAGGGACAGGTAGGGCCACAGGAACGAACACAGACACAGCAACAGGAGCGGTCCATAGGTCCCGGGGGCATCCTGAGGTGGCTTAATATAGCCCGAAGTCTTGGGCCGATGGCCAGGCCTGTCACCCTGGCAAAGCAGGGGCAGCATCTTGCAGTAGGCTGCAGATCTGTGGATTTATATGCAGTGCTGCCATGAAAGGCCTAGCACTGCACAGCATGTGGAATGCATAAAAAGACCCTGTAAGGTAACTGTGACATGAAAATGGCATGTGTGTAGCATGTGGGGCTGCATGAGGGTTTGCACACGTGGGCCAAGGAGGGTAGATGTTTATGGGCTGTAAGCACAGATGACAGCATGTAGGCAAAGGCCTCCTGTTCCCCCCTGAGCTGAGGGACAGTGGGTACTAACCTGCTTCCTGCAAGGGTATCCTCTGGACCTGCTGCATGCTGAGGCTTCCACAGCTTGGAGTGCAGCTGCAGGCTTTGACCTCTTGCAGAAGGTGAGATGACTGAGGAATAATTTTCCCTGAATGTGATCAGCTAGCTAGCTAGCTAGCTAGGTAGCTAGCTAGGTAGGTAGGTGGCTGGCTCACTGTCTGTCCGTGAGTGAGTAAGTGCAAAGTAGCTGTCTTGAGGAAGACTGGTGGATACAGGTGTATATGAGTGTTTAGGTGAAGACAAATGATGACTATGTGATAACCCTCCCTGGAATGGAATTGGACGTGGATTTTTGGGTCAGGAAGTAGGAGGAGTATGGAACAGGAAAGTCTGGCAGTGGGTTGGTGACAAGGATGAAGTAGGTGAATGGGCATAGAAGGAGGCAATGAGGGGGTTATGGATGGTAGAGAAGTGTTGCAAAAGCTGTAGGAAAGAATGTGGCTTGAAGTGTCTCTGTGACAAGGTACATGCAGGGATGTACAGGTTGCAGCAACAGTATTTCTGTGTTTCACCACGTTGCCTGTATTGCAAGGACACTACATGCATGTGGAGCTCCATGGGCTGGCACGTGGTTTGAGTATCAAGGCTGAAATGGAGAAGAATCTGTCCTCAGGGAGCATGCAGCTCTGGCTTTCCAAAGTATGCTGATATGAGAAGGTATGTGTCACATTTCAAAAGTGTTGCACTTGCCGGAGCAGGAGGCATGCATTCCTGAGAAGCAAGCATGGAACACTTGAATTTTGCTACATGTTCAGGCATAGTTTTGACAGAGACAGGGAAAAGTACAAAGAGATACTGTGTGCACATAGGGAGAGGGATACTGTATGCACATAGGCAGAGTTGCACCGGTCATGTTTACAGGCTGGGTGCAATAATTGTGAGACCTGTGAGGTGTAAGTGGCATGTGCAATACACAGTAAGACATGTCTAGGAGGTCGATGTTGCAACGAATTGCAGTTATGAGCGGAAAGGGTGCTACGAAGGCAATGGCTTTGAAATGCAGCACGGCAGGCCCAAAAGTGATGGAAATCCACTCCTACAGCGCCCTCTGGTGTCGAGGTAGTGTTTAGGATGGAACTTGGGATGTTCTCTACAAATACCTGGGAAGGAATGGATGTGCAAAGGAGACCCTGGCAGGTTGTGCCCTGTCACTGGCATCTGGTCTTAGGTTTGAAAGACACAAGGACAGAGAGGAAGAGAAAAAGAAGAGGGGAGGGACAGGTAGGGCCACAGGAACAAACATGGACAAAGCAGTGTGAGCGATCCACAGGTCCCAGGGACATCCTGAGGTGGCTTAATGCAGCCTGAAGTCATGGGTCGATGGCCAGGCCTGTCCCCCTGGCAAAGCAGGGGCAGCGTCTTGCAGCAGGCTGCAGATGTGTGGATATACATGCATTGCTGCGGTGCAAGGCCTAGCACTGCAGAGCATGTGGAATGCATTGAAACACCCTGTAAGGTAACTGTGACATGAAAATGGTATGGTTATGGCATGTGGGACTGGATGGGGATTTGCACAGGTGGGCCAAGGAGGGTAGATGTTTATGGCCTGGCAGCAGACGTGACAGCATGTAGGCAAAGGCCTCCTGTTCCCCCCTGTCCTGGGGGACAGTGGGTACAAACCTACTTCCTGCAAGCAGATCCTCTTTGCTCGGTGCACGCTGAAGCTTGGACCATTTGGAGTGCAGCTCCAGGCTTGGACCTCTCGCAGAAGGTGACAGGAATGAGGAATAATTTTCCCTGAATGTGATCAGCTAGCTAGCTAGCTAGGTAGCTAGCTAGGTAGGTAGGTGGCTGGCTCACTGTCACTCCGTGAGTGAGTAAGTGCAAAGTGGCTGTCTTGAGGAAGACTGGTGGATACAGGTGGATAT
This sequence comes from Lichenostomus cassidix, assembly GCF_008360975.1. Lineage (NCBI taxonomy): Eukaryota > Metazoa > Chordata > Aves > Passeriformes > Meliphagidae > Lichenostomus > Lichenostomus cassidix. The sequence continues at coordinate 21,160 of NW_028147856.1, forward strand.
GAGTGTTTAGGTGAAGACGAATGATGACTACGTGATAACCATCCCTGGAATGGAATTGGACGTGGATTTTTGGGTCAGGAAGTAGGAGGAGTATGGAACAGGAAAGCCTGGCAGTGGGTTGGTGACAAGGATGAAGTAGGTGAATGGGCATAGAAGGAGGCACTGAGCGGGTTATGGATGGTAGAGAAGTGTTGCAAAAGCTGGAGGAAAGAATGTACCTTGAAGTGTCTCTGTGACAAGGTACATGCAGGGATGTACAGGTTGCAGCAACAGTATTTCTGTGTTTCACCAGGTTCCCTGTATGACAAGGGCACTACATGCATGTGGAGCTCCATGGGCTGGCACGTGGTTTGAGTGTCAAGGCTGAAATGGAGAAGAATCTGTCCTCGGGGAGCATGCAGCTCTGGCTGTCCTAAGTATGCTGATATGAGAAGGTATGTGTCACGTTTCAAAAGTGTTGCACTTGCCGGAGCAGGAGGCATGGATTCCTGAGAAGCAAGCATGGAGCACTTGAAATTTGCTACATGTTCAGGCATAGATTTCACAGTGAAAGAGAAAAGTACAAACAGATACTGTGTGCACATAGGGAGAGGGATACTGTATGCACATAGGGAGAGGTGTACAAGTCGTGTTTACAGGCTCGGTGCAATGATTGTGAGACCTGGAAGGTGTAAGTGGCATGTGTAAGACACGGTAAGACATGTGTAAGACGTGGGTGTTGCAAAGAATTGCAGTTCTGAGCAGAAAGGCTGCTACAAAGGCAAGGGCTTTGAAATGCAGGACGGCAGGCCCAAAAGTAATGGAAATCCACTCCTACAGCGCCCTCTGGTGTCGAGGTACTGTTTCTGATGGAACTTGTGACGTTCTCTAGAAATACCTGGGAAGGAATGGATGTGCAAAGGAGATGCTCACACGCTGTGTCCTGTCACTGGCATCTGGTCTTAGGTTTGAAAGAGACAAGGACAGAGAGGAAGAGAAAAAGAAAAGGGGAGGGACAGGTAGGGCCACAGGAACAAACATGGACAAAGCAGTGTGAGCGATCCACAGGTCCCGGGGCCATCCTGAGGTGGCTTAATGTAGCCTGAAGTCATGGGTCGATGGCCAGGCCTGTCCCCCTGGCAAAGCAGGGGCAGCATCTTGCAGCAGGCTGCAGATGTGTGGATATACATGCATTGCTGCGGTGCAAGGCCTAGCACTGCAGAGCATGTGGAATGCATTGAAACACCCTGTAAGGTAACTGTGACATGAAAATGGTATGGTTATGGCATGTGGGACTGGATGGGGATTTGCACAGGTGGGCCAAGGAGGGTAGATGTTTATGGCCTGGCAGCAGACATGACAGCATGTAGGCAAAGGCCTCCTGTTCCCCCCTCAGCTGGGGGACATTGGGTACAAACCTACTTCCTGCAAGCATATCCTCTTTGCTCGGTGCACGCTGAAGCTTGGACCATTTGGAGTGCAGCTCCAGGCTTGGACCTCTCACAGAAGGTGACAGGAATGAGGAATAATTTTCCCTGGATGTGATCAGCTAGCTAGCTAGCTAGCTAGGTAGCTAGGTAGGTAGGTGGCTGGCTCACTGTCACTCCGTGAGTGAGTAAGTGCCAAGTAGCTGTCTTGAGGAAGGCTGGTGGATACAGGTGGATATGAGTGTTTAGGTGAAGACGAATGATGACTATGTGATAACCCTCCCTGGAATGGAATTGGACGTGGATTTTTGGGTCAGGAAGTAGGAGGAGTATGGAACAGGAAAGCCTGGGAGTGGGTTAGTGACAAGGATGAAGTAGGTGAATGGGCATAGAAGGAGGCAATGAGGGGGTTATGGATGGTAGAGAAGTGTTGCAAAAGCTGGAGGAAAGAATGTGGCTTGAAGTGTCTCGGTGACAAGGAACATGCAGGGATGTACAGGTTGCAGCAACAGTATTTCTGTGTTTCACCAGGTTCCCTGTATGACAAGGGCACTACATGCATGTGGAGCTCCATGGGCTGGCACGTGGTTTGAGTGTCAAGGCAGAAATGGAGAAGAATCTGTCCTCGGGGAGCGTGCAGCTCTGGCTGTCCTAAGTATGCTGATAGGAGAAGGTATGTGTCACGTTTCAAAAGTGTTGCACTTGCCGGAGCAGGAGGCATGCATTGCTGAGAAGCAAGCATGGAGCACTTGAATTTTGCTACATGCTCAGGCATAGATTAGAGAGTGAAAGACAAAACTACAAAGACATACTGCGTGCACATAGGAAGAGTGATACTGTATGCACATGGGGAGAGTTGTACAGGTCGTGTTTACAGGCTCACTGCAGTAATTGTGACACCTGTGAGGTGTGAGTGGCATGTGTAAGACACGGTAAGACATGTGTAAGACGTGGGTGTTGCAAAGAATTGCAGTTCTGAGCACAAAGGGTGCTACAAAGGCAAGGGCTTTGAAATGCAGGACGGCAGGCCCAAAAGTGATGGAAATCCACTCCTACAGCGCCCTCTCGTGTCAAGGTAGTGTTTCTGATGGAACTTGGGATGTTCTCTAGAAATAACTGGAAAGGAGTGGATGTGCAAAGGAGACCCTCACATGTTGTGTCCTGTCAATGGCATGTGGTCTTAGATTTGAAAGACACGAGGACAGAGAGGAAGGGAAAAAGAGGAGAGGAGGGACAGGTAGGGCCACAGGAACGAACACAGACACAGCAAAAGGAGCGGTCCATAGGTCCCGGGGGCATCCTGAGGTGGCTTAATATAGCCCGAAGTCTTGCGCCGATGGCCAGGCCTGTCACCCTGGCAAAGCAGGGTCAGCATCTTGCAGTAGGCTGCAGATCTGTGGATTTATATGCAGTGCTGCCATGAAAGGCCTAGCACTGCACAGCATGTGGAGTGCATAAAAAGACCCTGTAAGGTAACTGTGACATGAAAATGGCATGTGTGTAGCATGTGGGGCTGGATGAGGGCTTGCACAGGTGGGCCACAGAGGGTAGATGTTTATGGCCTGTAAGCACAGATGACAGCATGTAGGCAAAGGCCTCCTGTTCCCCCCTCAGCTGGGGGACAGTGGGTAGAAACCTGCTTCCTGCAAGGGTATCCTCTGGACCTGCTGCATGCTGAGGCTTCCACAGCTTGGAGTGCAGCTGCAGGCTTGGACCTCTTGCAGAAGGTGAGATGACTGAGGAATAATTTTCCCTGGATTTGATCAGATAGATAGCTAGCTAGCTAGCTGGCTGGCTGGCTGGCTGGCTGGCTGGCTGGCTACCTAGCTAGCTGGCTGGCTGGCTGGCTGGCTGGCTACCTACCTAGCTGGCTGGCTGGCTGGCTGGCTGGCTGGCTGGCTGGCTGGCTACCTACCTACCTACCTAGCTGGCTAGCTGGCTGGCTGGCTGGCTGGTTGGTTGGTTGGCTGGCTGGCTGGCTGGCTGGCTGGCTGGCTGGCTGGCTGGCTGTCAGTCAGTCAGTCAGTCAGTCACAGCAAAGTAGCTGTCTTGAGGGAGACTGGTAAATAGAGGTGTATATGAATGTTTTGCTGAAGAAGAATGATGAGTACGTGATAACCCTCCCTGGAATGGAATTGGACGTGGAGGTTTGGGTCAGGAAGTAGGAGGAGTATGGAAGAAGAAAGCCTGGGAGCAGGTAAGTGACAAGGATGAAGTAGGTGCATGGGCTTAGAAGAAGGCACGGATGGGGTTATGCATTGTAGAAGAGGCTTGCAAAAGCTGGAGGAAAGAACATGTCTTGAACTGTCTCGGTGACAAGGAACGTGCAGGGATGTACAGGTTGCAGTAACAGCCTTTCTGTGTTTCACAGGGTTGCCTGTATTGCAAGGACGCTACATCCATGTGGAGCTCCATGGGCTGCCACTCGGTGTGATTGTCAAGGCGGAAATGGCAAAGAATCTGTCCTCGGGGAGCATGTAGCTCTGGCTGTCCTAAGTATGCTGATATGAGAAGGTATGTATCACGTTTCAAAAGTGTTGCACTTGCCAGAGCAGGAGGCATGGATTCCTGAGTAGCAAGCTTAGAGCAGTTGAATTTTGCTACATGTTGAGGCATAGATTTCACAGTGAAAGAGAAAAGTACAAAGAGATACTGTGTGCACATAGGGGGAGGGATACTGTATGCACATAGGGAGAGTTGTACGGGTCGTGTTTACAGGCTCACTGCAGTAATTGTGACACCTGTGAGGTCTAAGTGGCATGTGTAACACACAGTAAGACATGTCTAGGAGGTCTAAGTTGCAAAGACTTGGAGTTCTGAGCAGAAAGGCTGCTACAAAGGCAAGGGCTTTGAAATGCAGGATGGCAGGCCCAAAAGTGATGGAAATCCACTCCTACAGCGCCCTCTGGTGTCGAGGTACTGTTTAGGATGGAACTTGTGACGTTCTCTAGAAATACCTGGGAAGGAATGGATGTGCAAAGCAGACCCTCCCACGGTGTGTCCTGTCACTGGCATCTGGTCTTAGGTTTGATACACACGAGGACAGAGAGGAAGGGAAAAAGAGGACAGGAGGGACAGGTAGGGCCACAGGAACGAACAGGGACACAGCAATAGGAGCGGTCCATAGGGTGCCAGGGGCATCCTGAGGTGAGTTAATATAGACTGAAGTCATGGGCCGATGGCCAGGCCTGTCCCCCTGGCAAAGCAGCGTCAGCATCTTACAGCAGGCTCCAGATGTGTGCATATACATGCATTGCTGCACTGTAAAGCATGTGGAATGCATTGAAAGGCCCTGTAAGGTAACTGTGACATGAAAATGTTTTCTTTATGGCACATGGGGCTGGATGAGGGTTTGCACAGGTGGGCCAAGGAGGCCATGTTTATGGCCTTCGAGCAGAGGTGACAGCATGTAGGCAGAGGCCTCCCGTTCCCCCCTGAGCTGGGGGACAGTGGGTACAATGCATATCCTCCTTGCTAGGTGCATGCTGAAGCTTGGAACATTTGGAGTACAGCTGCAGGGTTTGACATCTTCCAGAAAGTGAGATGAATGAGGAAAAATTTTCCCTGGATGTCATCAGCTAGGTAGGTAGGTAGGTAGGTAGGTAGGTAGATAGCTGGGTGGCTGGCTGGGTGGCTGGCTGGCTGGCTGGCTGGCTGGCTGACTTTCAGTCGGTCAGTCGGTCACGCAGTGCAAAGTAGCTGTCTTGAGGGAGACTGGTGGATACAAGTGTATATGAATGTTTTGCTGAAGAAGAATGATGAGTACATGATAACCCTCCCTGGAATAGAATTGGACGTGGAGGTTTGGGTCAGGAAGTACGAGGAGTATGGAACAAGAGAGCCTGGCAGTGGGCTGGTGAGAAGGATGAAGTAGGTGAATGGACATAGAAGGAAACGGTGAGGAGGTTATGGATTGTTGAAGAGGCTTGGAAAAGCTGTAGGAAAGAATGTGCCTTGAAGGGTCTCGGTGACAAGGAACGTGCAGGGATGTACAGGTTGCAGCAACAGTCTTTGTGTGTTTCTCAGGGTTGCCTGTATTGCAAGGACACTGCATCCATGTGGAGCCCCGTGGGCTGGCACTGGTGTGAGGGTCAAGGCAGAAATGGAGAAGAATCTGTCCTGGGGGAGCATGCAACTCTGGCTGTGCTAAGTATGCTGGTAGGAGAAGGTATGTGTCATGTTTCAAAAGTGTTGCAGTTGCCATAGCAGGAGGCATGTATTACTGAGAAGCCAGCACGGAGCAGTTGGAATCTGGGCACCTGTTCAGGCATAGTTTTGATAGAGAGAGGGAAAACTACAAAGTGATAGTGGGTGCACATGGGGAGAGTTGTGCAGGTCGTGTTTACAGGCTCGGTGCAATAATTGTGAGACCTGTGAGTTGTCAGTGCCGCGTGTAAGACGTGGGACGTGGGTGTTGGAAAGAAGTGCAATTCTGAGCACAAAGGGTGCTACAAAGGCAATGGCTTTGAAATGCAACACGGCACACTGGAAGTGACAGGAGTCCACTCCTACAGCACCCTCTTGTGTCAAGGTAGCGTTTAGGATGGAACTTGGGACGTTCTCTAGAAATACCTGGGAAGGAATGGATGTGCAAAGGAGACCCTCACACGGTGTGTGCTGTGAGTGGCATCTGTTCGTAGCTATGACAGACACAAGGAGAGACAGAGAGAAAAAGAGGAGTGGAAGGACACGTAGGGCCACAGGAACAAACAGGGACAAAGCGATAGCAGCGGTCCATGCGTCCCGGGGGCATCCTGAGGTGGGTTAACATAGGCTGAAGTCATGGGCCCATGGCCAGGCCTGTCCCCCTGGCAAAGCAGGGGCAGCATCTTGCAGCACACTGCAGCTGTATGGATATATATGCCGTGCTGCAGTGAAAGGCCTAGCACTGCACAGCATGTCAAAGGCATTGAAAGACCCTGTAAGGTAACTGTGACATGAAAATGGCACGGTTATAGCATGTGACAGTGGGTTCAGGTTTGCACACATGGGCCACGGAGGGTAGATGTTTATGGCCTGCGAGCAGAGGTGACCGCATGTAGGCAAAGGCCTCCCGTTCCCCCCTGAGCGGGGGGACGGTGGGTACAAACCTGCTTCCTGCAAGGGTATCCTCTGGGCCTGCTGCGTGCTGAGGCTCGGACGACTTGGAGTGCAGCCACGGGCTTTGGCCTCTGTGCGTACACACCTCTCGCAGAAGCTGAGATGACTTCATAAGAACTTTGCCTGGACGTAATCAGCAGCTGGCTGAATGTCAATACAAAGTATGTGTCTTCAGAGAAACTTGTGGATGGAGTGACATAGGAATGTTTGGGTGAAGAAGAATGCCGAGTGTGTGATGACCATCCCTGGAGGGGAATTGCAACTCTGCAGAGTATGGAGTGCATGCACTGTTAGACAGCCTTTGCTGCAGGCAAGTGTGAAGAAGCCCTGGAGATGGATTAGAAGGTATTAGACTGGGTGGTTGCGGTGGGATGACATGGGTAGGTAAGAGATAGTGCACCTGATTGAGAATTTGTAGAATACTGTGAAACTTTGATGTGTTGCTGTGGCTGAGCAGGCCTGAAACCCTCCGCTGTGTCACGACTTCAACAGGCGGCTGGTGGGTAGGAGGCCCAGGAGGACGTGGCATCGGGCGCTCGGACTAGCACGTGTGCAGAGCCGTGCAGAAATGACTGACACGTGTGTCGTGTTCTCTTCCAGATGGTGGGGTTTCGCTGCTGCTGGAGTTGCCTGTCCCAGTGAGGATATTGTGGTGAAGAGAAGAGAAAGATGCGTCTGTTCTGTTCCAAAAGGTATAGAAAACAAAATGACATGAAAGGCTACTGAAGGAAAATTGTTGGGACTGACTGCTACTGTTGGAAAATGTATCAGCTTAAAAATATTGTGTCACTAGTCAAAGGTTTGATTTGGGTTTCCCCTGGGAAAAGGAATTTTTGATTTCTTCCAGGGCAATGTTGTGCCACATGAGGTCTGGTGAATTCAGCATAGCAACAGCTTGGGACTGACCCCCAAAGATAAGCACAAAGAGAAGCACGGTGAACAGAACATCCAGCAGGAACATGTGGTTCTCCAGAAGACAGGATGGATATGACAAGCAGCTAGGCCAGAGCACCTGCAGCAGGGCTGAAGACATCCAGGCCCAGAAAAATGACTGCTAAAAACAAGTGAAGAATGTCATTAGCGTGGCAGACAAGGACATTGGAGTCCAACGAGAGATCAAATATGGGGACTTTGCTCCACTTTGGACTAATGAACACTGAGCCGATGCTTTCCTATTGGCTTTTACTGTATGCACTGTCTGAGAAATGGAGTAAAAGCTGTGTATTCTGGAATGATGGTCTCTGCACACCCGGGCTTTGGGGGGATGAGATGATTGCTGTGGTACATGCTGGGCACAAAATAAAGTCATGCCTTGAGTGTGTAACATCAAAATGTTGTTGGACAGTTTTTCCATTTTTTTCTGCAGATTGGGGGACACTAGTAAACACGTGGCAGTAGTGTAGAGGTGGAAAACTAAAGCCAAGACTGCAGAAGTGATCCCTGCAACAGCACAGCAGGGGGTAACACATGCACACGGAAGTGAATGCAGGCATGAAACAAGTGAAAAAACCCCAGCGATACACAGTAGAAGCCCCTAGGAAATGCTGTAGAAAGAGATGAGCAAAATGGGCATAGCTGTGAGAAACAACTGTATATATGCTAGTGCTGCAGTATCCCCCAAAATGTGTTTTGGTTTTCAAGAATCATAAATGGTGCTTTCAAAAAGTGATGAAAAGACCCAGTAAGATTTGAGAGAATGGTAATTTGTGCTAATGCAGTTGAGGGAAAGCATGTAAAAACCATGCACTGAACCTTAGGAAAATTCTCTAGCAAAGGAGCTCCAAAAATGGGGAAAAAAGTAAAACGATAAAGAAGCAACGGCTCCCCTGTTGCCATAGCGACGGGCGGGCGGAGACAGGCGTAGCTTAGGGCGGACTGAGGGGGCACCGAGGGGCGGGCTCTTGGGCGGGGTAGGGGGAGCGGCAGGGCCGTGGCTGTGTGCCGAGCCCCGTGACGTCGAGGGGCGGGGTGTGGACACCACCGGAGGCGTGGCTTTGTCCCGGGCAGGGCGCCGACAGGGGCGGGGCCAAGGGAGGGACGACAGGCGGAGCAGTGGGTGGAGTACCGTGACGGACGCAGAATCGGGGGCGGGGAAGTGGGCAGGGCTTTGTTGACGTCATTGTGCGGCGAAAAGGATATGCCCCCAAAAAAAGGATTTAAAATTAAGGAGCCACTCTGGCTCGGTGGGTACGGCCTTAAGCCGAATCTCTGCACGTCAGGGGTTCGAATCCCACCGCGGGCTACCCCGTGCGTGTGCTAGGCACGTCACGGCCCCGTAGTCCGGGAGCCCGCCGGGCCCGCCTACCCCCACTGGAACGTAACTGAGGCACGTGTGCCGGAAGGTGGGGCGACAATGGCGGGCCCCCCCGCGAGGGGGGGCAGCCCAGGTGGGCCCGCCGCAGGGGGGGGGCTGCCGCTGCAGCTCCCCGCAGGGGGGGGGGATGGCGCCGCCCGGAAGGGGCCTCCCTGGGTGCCCCCCGGCATCTACCGCGCCGCGCGCGGCAGCGCGCGGCGCGCGCCGAAAATCGGGGGCGGCACGTGATGCCAGGGGGGGTGGCTGAGGGCACCGAGGTGCCAAAATTTACTTTTTCCACCTACAACGCACTAACAAACACTTCACCTTCAAACTCTCTCCATCACCAACAACAAATACTTCTTTACTCACATTTTAGTCTCCTATCAAACTCTGCCTCCTTTCATGCCTTAACACATCTCACTCACACACACACACACACACACCCAAACACACTGCATATACATCCACCAACTCAAACACACTCACATTAACAACAAATAAACCCTCTTCCCAAACTTTGCAAAACACTCCATTTATCCACCTCTTGCCTTCTCCAAAACTCACATACTCTCTCCAAACCCTTGCCGCCTTGCTTACGCCACCATTGGAGCTCCTTGCTTGCGCCGTTCAAGCCACGCTGACGCTTCTTCATTTACCACACCGATCCCTTCCTAAGCCACTTTGACCTTTCACCCCTCACGCTCACAACAACAAAACCTCAGCTCGCACATCCTTCACCTTTCCATTCCCACCTTTACTCCCTCAACATTTCTTCCACGTGCCACTTCCTGCCATCATGACTTCCCTGCAACCAATCGCTTCACGGTACCACTCTGAAAGACAAACAAAATTTAACAATCATCTCAAACACCTCCATCTGGCCTCCAGCAACCTACAAACCTCTTCGAACACCATGTCTAACTGCCAGATGGGCACCTCTCTCCCATGGAAAATCAATCTCCCACCGCTTTGCCCGTCTGCTCCTCTCCTTACCGATGCCGTGTTCGGGCCCGGATGCCTCTCATGTCTGACTCCATGCGCTTGGTTCTCACGCATTGGCTATTAGGGCACGGGACTCATCTTATAAAAGCGGATCAAACACAACAAACAGCCGCTCCTGCTGCTGAGCCACCAACTTCCAGCCTCTCCCTCCTTGCCACTTGCTACACACCACTCCCTCAAGCCTGCTGGCTACCTCTGTCACCTTCTCACAATTGGGTGGCTTGGGCCTCCCCTTTGCATATGCTCTCTGAACACCTTGCCACTGGGTCCCCCATGCTCATCTCCTCCCTCGGCTACCCATTCGGCGCCTCCACGCAAAAAGTGCCCCGCAAATCAAACGCGGGGTATATGTATGTGTGTGTGTGAGGGTGTGTATATGTATATCTGTGTATATCTGTGTCTCTATATATATACATATGTGTGTATATATACATATCTGTATGTATATACATATGTGTGGGTGTATATATATATGGGTACATATATGTGTGTGTATATAGGTGTATGTGTATATATATGTGGGGGTCTATATATGTATGTCTGTGTGTGTATATATGTCTGTGTGTATATATACATGTCTGTGTGTATATATATATCTGTGTGGGTATATATCTGTCTCTTTATATATACATAAGTGTATATATACATATGTGTGTGTATATATTTCTGTGTCTATACATACATATGTGTGTATATATACATATATGTGTATATATATTTGTATGTCTGTATATATATATGTGTGTGAATATATACATGTGTGTGTATATATACATGTCTGTGTATATATATATATATGTCTGTGGGTATATATATGCCGATGTATAGATACATGTGGGTATATTTACATATGTGTGTACATACATGTGTGTATATATGTGTGTATACACAATATGTCTGTATATATACATATGTGTATATACACACATATGTGTGTATATATACATACATGTGTACATCTTTGTGTGACTATATATATGAGTGTGTGTATATATATGGTGTGTATATATATGTGCGTACATATATGTGTGTGTATATATATGAGTGTGGGTATATATATGTGACTGTGTGTATATATATATCTGTATATATACACATATGTGTATATATATATGTGTGTGTATATATATGAGTGTGGGTATATATATGTGACTGTGTGTATATATATATATCTGTATATATACACATATGTGTATATATATATGTGTATATAAATACATATGTGTCTATATATGTGTGTGTATATATATGTGTGTCTGTATATATACATATGTGTGTATATATACATATGTCTCTATATGCATATGTGGGTATGTATATATGTCTATATATATGTGCTTGTATAAATATGTTTGTGTTTATATACATATGGGGGTGTATATATATGTGTCTATATACATCTGTATATATATGTGTGTGTATATATATATGTCTGTATATGTAGGTGTGGATATATATACACATCTGTGTATATATACATATGTGTCTGTATATATACATATGTGCATGTATATACATATGTGTGTGGATATATATGTGTGTATATGTGTCTGTATATATATGTGTCTCTGTGTATATACATGTATGTCTATACATATATGTGTGTGCATATTCTGTATGTCTGTGTATATATACGTGTGTGCATATATACATAGGAGTGTTTATAGACATATGACTGCATATATATGTCTGTATATATATATATCTGTGTATATATATATATGGTGTGTATAAATATGTCTGTGTATCTGTATGTGTATATATATACATATGTGTGTATATAAGTGTCTGAGTGTGTGTATATATGTGTGGATGTGTATATATATGCTGTGTATAAATATGTCTGTGTATCTCTATCTGTATATATATACATATGTGTGTGTATATATATATATGTAAGTGCATAAATATGTATAGGTGTGTGTATATATATGCTGCGAATAAATAAGTGTGTCTATCTGTATGTGTATATATATACATATGTGTGTATATATATGTGTCAGTGGATATATATACGTGTGTATATATATATGGTGTGTATAAATATGTCTGTGTATCTGTATGAGTATATATATACATATGTCTGTATATATATGTGTGTCTGCATATGTATGTGTGTGTGTGTGTATATACATATGCTGTATATAAATAGGTGTGTGTGTATGTGTATGACTATATATATACAGTTCTATGTATATATCTCTGTGTATGCATATATATGAGTAGGTGTGTATATTTATATGGTGTGTATAAATATATGGGTGTATCTGTATATATATATACATATATGTATATATATATGTGTCTGTGCATATATATGTCTGTGTGTGTCTGTGTATATATATATGGTGTGTCTATTTATGTGTGTATATCTATATGTGTATATATACATATGTGTGTATATATATATGTCTGTGCATATATATGAGTGGGTGTGTATACATATGGTGTGTATAAATATGTGTCTGTATCTATATGTATATCTATATACAAATGTGTAAATATATATGTGTGTATGCATATATATGTCTGTGTCTGTATATATATAGTGTGTATAAATATGTGTCTGTCTCTATAGGTGTATATATATACATATGTGGGAGTATATATGTGGGTATGCATATATATGTGTGTGTGTATATATATATATGGTGTGTATAAATATGTGTCAATATCTATATGTATATATATACATATGTGTGTATATATCTGTAAATGTCTATATATACATGTGTGTGTATATATATGGTGTGTATAAATATTTATGTGTATCTGTATGAGTATATATATACATATGTCTGTATATATATGTATGTCTGCAAATATATGTGTGTATGTGTGTGTGTGTGTATATATATGGTGTATATAAATATGTGTGTGTGTGTATGTGTATGTCTATATATATACATTTCTGTGTATAGATCTCTGTGTATGCATATATATCAGTAGGTGTGTATATATATATGGTGTGTATAAATAGATGTGTGTATCTCTCTATATATATACATATATGTATATATATATGTGTCTGTGCATATATATGTCTGTGTGTGTCTGTGCATATTTATATGGTGTGTCTATTTAGGTGTGTGTATCTATAGGTGTATATATATACATATGTGTGTATATATATATCTCTGTGCATATATAAGAGTGGGTGTGTATATATATGGTGTGTATAAATATGTGTCTCTATCTATATGTATATCTATACACAGATATGTGAATATATATGTGTGTATGCATCTATATGTCTGTGTCTGTATATATATGGTGTGTTGAATATGAGTGTGTATCTATAGGTGTATATATATACATATGTGTGAGTATATATGTGTGTATGCATATATATGTGTGTGTATATGTATATATATGGTGTGTCTAATTATGTATCAATATCTATATGTGTATATATATAAAAATGTGTGTATATATATGTGAATGTGTACATATATATGTGTGTCTGTATATACATGTCTGTGTATCTATATATGTATATATACATATATATGTATAATTACATGTGTGCATTTATATGTCTGTATATATATATCTGTGGGTATATATATATGTGTGTCTCTATATGTGTGTATATATACATATATGTGTATAAATAAATGTCTGTATATATATGTCTGTATATACAGAGGTGTGTGTGTATATATATATCTATCTGTGTATATGTCTGTATAGGTGTGTGTGTATATATACATATCTGTTTGTATACACATATATGTGTGTCTATATATCTCTGTATATATGTGTGCATATATATTTGCGTCTGCGTATATATATCTGTGCGTGTGTATATATATGTGTGTGTATATATATGTGTCTCTGTATAGATATAGGTGAGTGTATATATACATGTCTGTGTATACATATATCTGTGTGGCTATATATGTGTGTGTATATACACGTCTGTGTATATATACAAATGTGTGTATATACATATGGTGTATATATATACTTCTGTGTAGACATACATATAGGCGTATATATACATATGTCTGCATATATATGGGTGTGTGTATATATATGTGAGTGGATATATACATGTATGTATATATACATATATGTGTGTATCCATACATATGTGTGTATATATATGTATCTGTGTGTATATATATATATGTGACTGTATATATACATGTATGTCTATACATATAGGTGTATGGCTATATATGTCTGTGTATATATACATATGTGTATATATACATATCTGTGTCTATACATATGCTGTATATATATATTTGTGAATATACATACATATGGGCGTATATAAACAAATGTCTGTATATATATGGGTGTGTGTAGATATATGTCGGTGTGTATATGTACGTCTGTGTATATATACATATCTGGGTGTATCCCTACATATCTATGTACATATATCGGTGTGTGTATATATATGTGTAAGCGTGTATATATATGTCTGTGTGTACATATATATGGTGTGTATATACATATCTGTGTATATAGGTGTCTCTGTGTATATATATGTCAAAAGCTGGCTTCTAGAGAAGGGACACGCAGATGGACATAGATTGCTTATTAACGAGCCGCTTCTTGACAATGGCCATATTCGGCCAACTATTAAATACATACCTTCGTCCGATCGGCGATCTAAGGTCACCGTGACTTTCCTTCGACGTGGAGATCGTAGGAGCCGTCCGGAATGCGTTCATTGGCGACAAATAGGCAGAAATCGGGCATTATAGGGAAACGTAGATACATGTTAAGGCAAGTAGCCAAACTTAGGCCGTGTAAGTATATAACCAATACTATTGTATGATTGCACAATAGGCATGACTTAGTTAACTACGATAGAAATTAGATGCTGTAAATGAATAAACTGAAGCTTGTGATAAATTCATATTGGTTTCTCAAGCCTCCATTTCTCAGCATATATATATGTGTGGATATATATATTTGTGAGCATGTATATATATGTCTGTGTGTGTACATATATATGGTGAGTATATACAGATGTGTGTATATATATGTCTGTGTGTGTACATATATATGGTGAGTATATACAGATGTGTGTATATATATCTCTGTGTGTGTACATATATATGGTGAGTATATACAGATGTGTGTATATATATGTCTGTGTGTGTACATATATATGGTGAGTATATACAGATGTGTGTATATATATGTCTGTGTGTGTACATATATATGGTGAGTATATACAGATGTGTGTATATATATCTCTGTGTGTGTACATATATATGGTGAGTATATACAGATGTGTGTATATATATGTCTGTGCGTATATATATCTGTGTATATATATATGTGTGTGTATATATATGTGTGTGTATATATATCTGTGCGTGTCTATATATATGTGAGTGTATATATACATATGTGTGTGTATACATATATGTATGTGGATGTATAGGTGTGTCTCTGTGTATATACATGTGTGTATATATATATACATATGTGTGTATATACATATGGTATATATATATATTTGTGTGTATACATACATATGGGCGTATATATACATATCTGTGTATAAATATGGGTGTGTGTATATATATCTGTGCGTGTATATGTACCTCTGTGTATATATATACATATGTCTTTGTATCCATACATATGTGTGTATATATATGTTTCTATGTATATACATGTGTGAGCATGTATATATATGTGTCTCTGTGTACATATATATGGTCTGTATATACGTATGTGTGTATATATATGGGTGTGTGTATATATATATGTGTGCATATGTATATGTGTCAGCATGGATATATATGTCTGTGTGTGTACATATATATGGTGTCTATATACAAATGTGTGTATATATCTCTGTGTGTCTATATGTAAGTGTGTGTACATATATATGGTGTCTATATACAAATGTGTGTATATATCTCTGTGTGTCTATATCTATGTGTAAGTACATATATATGGTGTCTATATACAAATGGGTGTATATATCTCTGTGTGTCTATATGTATGTGTGTGTACATATATATGGTGTCTATATACAAATGTGTGTATATATCTCTCTGTGTATATATATGTGTGAGCATGTATATATATGTCTGTGTGTGTACATGTATATGGTGTGCATATACATGTATGTATATATATATGTGTGTGTGTATATATATGTCTATGTGTGTATATATATACATGTGTGTATATATATGTACTTGTGTCTATATATGTGTAAGGGTATATATACATATGTGTGTGTATACATAAATGTGTGTGGATATACATATGTGTCTATGTATATATACATGTGGGTATGTATACATCTGTGTGTATATACATATGGTGTATATATGTATGTGTGTGTATACAGACATATGGCCATGTATATACATATGTGTGTGTATATACTTATGTGTGTGTGTATATATATATATGTATGTATATGTGGGTGTATATATATATATGTATGTATATGTGGGTGTATATATATATATCTCTGTGTGTGTAGATATATATGTGTGTGTATATATATGTCTCTGTGTATATATATGTGTGTATATGTATATATATGAGAGTATGTATATATGTTTCTGTGTATATATACATATGTGAGTGTACACATATATATGTGTGCACATATATGTGTGTGTATATATACATTTCTGTGTGTATACATATATGTGTGTGCATATACATACGTGTCTGTATATGTATAAGTATGTGTATATATACATATGTCTGTATATATACATATCTGTGTATATATCAGTATGTGTAAATATATGTGTCTGTGTGTATATATGTGTATATATATACACATGTCTCTATATATATGTCCGTGTATATATATCTGTGTGTGTGTACATATATAGTGTGCATATTTATGTCTGTATATATATGTGTCTGTATACATATATGTGAGTGCATGTACCTATATGTGTATATATATACATATGTATGTATATATATGTGTGTATATATATGTGTGTCTGTGTATATATGTAGTGTGCTATATATATGTGTATATATATGTGTGTGTATATATATGTCAGTGCGTGTATCTATATATGTATGTATATACATATCTGTGTATATATGTAAGGGTGTGAATATATATATGTGTGTGTGTATATATATAATGCATATAACTGTGTGTATCTGTATATGTCTATATATATACATACGTGTGTATATTTATGTGTGTGTGCATATATATGTGTGTGTGTATATATATATGGTGTGTATAAATATGAGTCTGTATCTCTATGTGTATACATATACATATGTGTGTATATATATGTATCTCTGCATATATATGTCTGTGTGTGTATATATATATGGTGGGTATAAATATGTGTATGCATATGTATGTGCATATATATTCATATTGGAATATATATGTGTCTATGTGTATATGTGTATATGTGTATATATATGTCTGTGTATATATATGTGTATATATGTGTGTATATATATGTCTGTGTGTATATATCCCTGTGTGTGTATATATATATAAGAGTGTGTATATATGTGTGTGTGTGTGTGTATATATGTGTGAGTGTATAGATACATGTGTGTGTATACATATATGTGTGTGGATACATATGCGTGTCTCTGTATATATACGTGTGTGTATATATACATATGTGTGTATATACATATGGTGAATATATATATTTCTGTGTATACATACATATGTCCATAAGTATAAATATCTGTGTACATATATGGGTGTGTGTATATATATGTCTCTGTATACATATACGTGTGTGTATATGTATGTGTATACGTACATATTTGTGTGTATACATTCATATGTGTGTATATATATGTATGTGTCTATATATCTGTCTGTGCATGTATATATATGTGTGTGTGTATACATATATATGGTGTGTATATACAGGAGTGTGTATATATATATGTGTGTGTATATATATATGTGTGTGTGTGTGTGTATGTACATGTGTGTGTATACATATATACGTGTGGACATATATGTGTGTCTGTGTATATATACGTGGGTGTATATATACATATGTCTGTATATACATATGGTATATTTATATATGTATGTGTGTATATATACGTGTGTGTATATATACATATATCTGTATATACATATGGTAAACTTATATATGTATGTGTGTATATATACGTGTGTGTATATATACATATATCTGTATATACATATGTTATATTTATATATGTATGTGAGTATACATACATATGTATGTATACATACATATGTCTGTATATATATGTGTGGGTACATATATATACATGTGTGTATATATACATATGTGTCTGTATACATACATGTGTGATTACATATATGGCTGTGTGTATATATATGTCTGTGTATATATATACATGTGTGTATATATACATATGTATATGTATACATACATATGTGTGTATATATGTGTGTGCGTGTATATATATGTCTGTGTGTGTATACATATATATGGTGTGTATATACATATGTGTGTATAGATCTATGTGTGTGTGTGTGTGTGTGTATATATATGCCTGCCTGTTTATATATGTCTATATGTATATATATGTGTGTCTGTATATATACATGTGTGTGTATACATATATGTGTGTGGATATATATGTGTGTCTGTGTATATATACATGTGTGTATATATACATATGTCTGTATACACATCTGGTATATATATGTGTGTGTGTGTATACATACATATGTGTGTATAGACACATATGTGTGTATACATATGAGTGTGTGTATATAGATGTGTGTGTGTGTGTATATATACATATGTGTGTGTATATATACATGTCTCTGTATATGTATGTGTGTGTATATATACATGTGTGTATATATACATATCTATGTGTATACATACATGCGTGTATGTATATATATGCATGTGTGTATATATATATGTGTATGCATGTATATATATGTGTGTGTGTGTACATATTTATAGTATGTATATACATATGTGTGTATATGTATGTGTGTGTGTACATATATGTGTGTCCATGTATACAGATGTGTGTGTGTGTACATATATATGGTATGTATATACATATGTATGTATATATATGTGTGTGTGTATATATATGGTGTGTATATATACAACTGAGGGTATATATATGTCTGTGTTTATATATGTATGGGGGTGTACATACATATGTGTGTATATATACATATGTGTGTGTGTATATACATATGTGTGTGTGTATATACATATGTGTGTTTATATACATGTGTATATAAGTGTGTGTTTCTATATCTGTGAGTATATATGTATCTGTCTGTGTATATATATGTGTCTGTATATATATGTGTGTGTATATATATGTGTATGTATATATATGTGTGTGTATATATATCTGTGTGTGTATATATATCTGTGTGTATATATATCTGTGTATATATATATCTGTGTATATATATGTGTGTCTGTATATATGTGTGTGTATATATACAGCTGTGTCTGTGTATACATATATGTGCAGGCATATATATGTGGATCTGTGTATATATACGTGTGTATATACACATATGTCTGTGTATATATATATATGTGTATACATATCTGAGTGTGTGTATATATACATGGTGTGCATATATATGTGTGTATGTATATACAAGTGAGTGTGTGTATATATCTATATGTCTATATATATACATATGTGTTGATACATATATGTGTCTGTGTAGACATATATGTGTGTCTGTATCTATATGTGTGTACATATGCATATATGTGTATAAATACATGAGGGTATATAAATATCTCTTTATATATATATGTGTATATATACATAACTGTGTGTATATACATATGTGTGTATATATACATATGAGTGTATATATACATATGTCTGTATATACATATGTAGGTATGTATATATCTCTATATATATTTCTGTGTTTATATACATATGGGGGTGTATATATATGGGTATATATGCATGTGTGTGTATATACATATGTGTGTGTATACATATGTAGGTATGTATATGTGTCTATATATATGTGTCTGTTTATATACATATGGGGGTGTATATATATGTGTGTATATACATGTGTGTATATATGTCCGTGTGTATATATATGTCTGTATATGTATATATGTGTATATATATATATGTGTGTATATATATCTGTGTATATCTCTGTGTGTGTATCTATATCTGTGTATGTATATATCTCTGTGTGTGTGTATATCTATGTGTATGTGTATATAATATATATACATATGTGTATAAATATACATATGTGTGTATATATACATATGTGTGTATATATATGTGCATATATGTGTGTGTATATATATGTGTGTATATCTATGTGTGTGTATCTATATCGGTATGTGTGTATATATATCTTTGGGTGTGTATATATATCTGTATTTGTATATATATGTATATATACATATGTGTGCATATGCATATATATATATATATGTATTTGTTTGTATATATATACTGTTTATAAATATGTATGTATATATATCTGTATATATATACATATGTGTGTATATATATGTGTCTTTATATATATATGTATGTATATATATCTGTCTGCATATACATGTGTGTATATATGTGTCTATATATATACATATGTGCATATATATGTGTGTGTATATATACATATGTGTGTATAAATGTGTGTGTCTATATACATATGTGTTTCTATATACATGTCTGTATATAGGTCTGTATATATAAGTGTGTGTATATATATGTGTGTATATATACAGGAGTGTATATATGGGTGTGTATATATACATAAGTGTGTATATACACATGTATGTATATATACGTCTGTATATATATGTCTGTGTATATATATCTGTCTGTATATATATATGTGTATATATATGTATGTGTGTATATATACATGTGTGCATGTACATACGTGTGTGTATATATACACACGTGTATATATACATATGTGTATATATACATGTGTGAATATACATACATATGTGTGTATATATACACACATGTGTATATACATATGAGTATGTACATACATATGTGTGTAAAATATATATATGTGTATATATATGTGTTTGTGTATATATACGTGTGTGTATATGACCATATGTCTGTGTGTATACATATGTGTATATATATACATGGGTGTGTGTATATACATGTGTGTAAATATATACATATGTGTGTATATATGTGTGTATCTATACATATGTGTGTATCTATACATATGTGTCTATATGTCTGTATATATATGTCTGTGTATATGTATGTGTGTGTATATATGTGTGTATCTATACATATGTGTGTATCTATACATATGTGGCTATATGTCTGTATATATATGTGTGTGTATACGTATGTGTGTGTCTATACATGTGTGTGTATATATACATATGTGTGTATATATATGTGTGCGTATATATACATATGTATGTATATATATCTGTGCATATATATACATATGTGTGTATATATATGTGTGTGTATATGTATATATGTGTGTATCTATACATATGTATGTATCTATACATGTGTGAATATATGTCTGTATATATATGTGTGTGTGTATATGTATGTGTCTGTCTATACATGTGTGTGTATATATACATATGTGTGTGTATATATACATGTGTGTATATAAACATAGGTGTGTATATACATATGTGTATATATCAATGTGTGTATATATATATGTGCGTATATATGTGTGTATATATACGTGTGTGTGTACATAAACATAGGTATGTGTATATATACATATGTGTGTATATATACATGGGTGTGTATATACATGTGTGTATATAAACATATGTCTGTATATATACATATGTGTGCATATATACATGGGTATGTATATACATGTGTGTATATATGTCTGTATATATACATATGTGTGTATATATACATGTGTATATATACATATGTCTCTATATATATATGTGTGTGTATTTATGTGTGTGTATATATACATGTCTGTGTATACATACGTATGTGTGTATATATACATATGTATGTATATACATATGTGTATATATATACACATGTGTGTATATAACCATATATCTCTGTATATCTATATATGTGTGTATCTATACATAGGTGTTTATATATACATGTGTGTATATATGTCTGTATATATATGTGTATAAATACATATGTGTGTATATATACATCTCTGTATATATATATGTCTGTATATATATGTGTGTGTGTATATATATCTGTGTGTATATACATGTGTGTGTATACATGCATATGTGTGTATATATACATATGTGTGTATATATACATATATGTGAATATATACATATGTGTTTATATATACATGTGTGTATATATGTCTGTATGTATATGTGTATAAATACATATGTGTTTATATATACATGTGTGTATATATATATGTCTATATCTATGTGTGTATATATACATGTGTGTGCATACATACATATGTGTGTATATATACATATGTGTGTACATACATATGTGTATATATACACGTGTGTATATATATGTGTGTGTATATATACATCTGTGTATATATACATGTGTGTATATAAACATACATGTGTGTCTATATACATATTTGAATATATATACATATGTATGTGTATATATATGTATGTGTATATATACATATCTGTGTTTAAACATATGTGGTATACACATATGTGTGTATATACACATATGTGTGTATATATATGTGTGTGTATATATACATATGTGTGTATATATACATGGGTGTGTGTATATATATATGTCTGTATATATGTGTGTGTGTATATATGTGTGTGTATATATACTTATGTGTGTACACATACATATGTATGTATATATACATATGTCTGTATATACATATGTGTATATATATACATGTGTGTATATATATGTGTGTGTATATAGATGTGTGTATATATACGTGCATGTATATATACATGTGTATATATATACATGTGTGTATATATGCATGTCTGTATATACACGAGTGTGTATATATACATATCTGTATATATTCATGTGTATATAGAAATATATGTGAGTATATACATATGAGTACATATACACATATGTGTGTGTGTCTATATATATAGTCTGTATATATGTGTATGTGTATATATATGTGTGTAAATATACATGTGTGTGTATATAGATGTGTGTGCACATATACGTTTATGTATATATACATGTGTGTATATATACGTGTGTGTATATATACATGTCTGTATATATACATGTGTGTATATAAACATATGTGTGTATATACATATGAGTACATATCTACATATCTCTGTGTGTATATATTATGTCTGTATATATGTGTGAGTATATATATCTGTGTAAATATACATCTGTATGTATACATACATATGTGTGTATATATATATATGGGTATGTGTATATATGTGTGTATGTGTATACATATAGTATGTATACAGATGTCTGTGTATTTCTATGTAGATATATATACATATGTGTGAATATATATGGGTATGTGTATATATGTGTCTATGTGTATACATATAGTATGTATACAGATGCCTGTGTATTTCTATGTAGATATATATACATATGTGTGAATATATATGGGTATGTGTATATATGTGTGTATGTGTATACATATAGTATATATACAGATGCCTGTGTATTTCTATGTAGATATATATACATATGTGTGTATATATATGTCTGTGTATATATATGTGTGTGTGCATATATATGTGTGTGAGTATATATATATGGTGTGTATATAGATATGTGTGTATATATATGTGTGTGTGTATATATATGTGTGTATATATACATATGGGTGTATATACATATGTGTATATATATACATGTGTGTATATATAGATGTGTGTATATAGATGTCTCTGTATATATTCATGTGTGTATATATACTTGTGTGTATATAAACATATGTGTGTATATACATATGTGTATATATACATATGTGTATATACATATGTGAGTGTCTATGTATATGTGTGTCTATATATGCATATCTATGTATATATACATGTGTGTGTATATATATGCCTGTATATATATGTCTGTATATATGTGTGTGTATATACACATATGTGTGTATATATACATATGTGTATAGATATACATATGTGTGTAAATATACATGTGCCTGCATATATATGTGTATGTGTATATATAGGGTGTATACAGATGTGTGTCTATTTCTATGTATATATATATACATATGTGTGTATATACACATATGTGTGTATATATATGTGTCTGTATATATACATATATGTGTATAAACCTACTACATATGTGTTTAAATATACATATGTGTGTATATATATGTCTCTGTGCATATATATGTATGTGTATATATACATCTGTGAGTATATATATATGGTGTGTATATAGATGTGTGTGTATATATATATATGTATACATATTTGTGTCTATATACATATGTGTCTATATACATATGTGTGTATCTATATATATCTATATATATCTATATATATCTATATATATGTGTGTATATATATATGTGTATATACATGTGTGTATATATATGTGTGTGTGTATATACATGTGTGTGGCTATATATATGTCTGTGTATATATACATAGGTGTATATACATGTCTGTGTATATATATCTATGTGTATACATACATATATATGTACATATACATATGTGTGCATATATATGTGTGTGTATATATGTGTGTGTATATACATGTGCATATATATACATATGTGTGTAAATACATGTCTGTGTGTATATATGTGTATGTGTGTATATATATAAAATGCGTAAATATATGTGTGTGTATATATATGTCTGTGTGAATATATATGTGTATATATATACATATGTGTGTATATATATGTGTGTGTGTGTGTATATATATATGGTGTGTATATATATGTGTGTGTGTGTGTATATATATGGTGTGTATATATATGTGTGTGTACATATATGGTGTGTATATATATGTGTGTGTATATATACATATGTGTGAATATATATGTGTCTGTATATATACATATGTGTGTACACACGTGTTCATATATATGTGTGTGTATATATACATATTTGTGAATATATATGTGTCTGTATATATACATATGTCTGTACACACATGTGTTCATATATATGTGTGTGCATACACACATATGTGTCTATATATACATAAGCGTCTATATATATGTGTGTGTATATACATGTGTGTAAATATATACATATGTATGTATATATATACGTGTGAATATATATGTGTGTGTATATATACATATGTGTGTGTATATATGTGTGTGTCTATGTATATATGTGTGTATCTATACATATGTGTGTATCTATACATATGTGTATATATGTCTGTATATATATGTGTGTGTGTATATGTATGTGTCTGTCCATACATGTGTGTCTATATACATATGTGTGTATATATACATGTGTGTGTATACATACATGTCTGGGTATATATACATATGTGTGTATATATACATGTGTGTGTATATATACATGTGTGGGTATGTATACATATGCGTGTCTATACGTGTGTTTATATATGTGTGTATATATACATATGTGGGTATATATACATGTGTATATATATATGGGTGTGTATATATATGTCTGTATATATGTGTGTATATATACATGTGTGTATATATATAAGGGTGTGTGTATATATATGTCAGTATATATGTGTGTGTATATGTATGTGTGTATATATACAGTGTGCGTATACATACAGATGTGTGTATATATACATACGTCTGTATATACATATGTGTATATATATACATGTGTGTGTATATATATGTTTGCGTATGTATACATGTGTGTATATAAACATATGTGCATACATACATATGTGTGTGTGCATATATACATGTGTGTATATATACATATGTGTGTATATATACACATGTGTGTATATATACGTGTGTGTATATATATGTATGTGTGTATATATACATATGTGTATATATACATATGTGTGTATACATACATATGTGTGTATATATACACATGTGTGTATATATACGTGTGTGTATATATATGTATGTGTGTATATATACATGTGTGTATATATACATATGTGTGTATACATACATATGTCTGTATATATACACATGTGTGTATATATACATATGTGTATATATATATATGGCTGTATATATATGTGTGTGTGTATATATACATGTGTGTGTATACATACATATATGTGTATATATACATGTGTGTGTATATATATGGCTGTATATATTTGTGTCTGTGTTTATATATACACGTGTGTGTGTATATATACATGGGTGTATATACATGTGTGTAATTATGTGTGTGTATATATACATATGTGTGTGTGTATTTATGTGTGTGTATATATACATGTCTGTGTATACATACATATGTGTGTATATACATATCTGTGGATATACATATGTGTATATATACACATAAGTGTGTGTATATATATATCTGTGTATATATACATATGTGTGTATATATACATGGCTGTGTGTATATATACATGGGTGTGTGTATATATACATGGGTGTGTGTGTATATATACATGGGTGTGTATATATACATGGGTGTGTATATACATGTGTGTATATATACGTGTATATATATATACATCTGTGTTTGTATATGTGTGTGTATATATACATGTGTGTATAGAAATCTATATATATGCCTGTATATATAGATGGATGTATACAAGTACAACCCTCTCCTCGCGCTTCCAGACTGAAATTTTATCCACGCTTTCTAGTACCTCTCAAACCTCATACCTCGCTCGCGTACCTTGCGTCCCTACCATCAAAAATGCTCTCCTTTCCAATTAGCAAAATTAGCAAATTGCACCGCTAACAAATGCTGAAAGCAAATACCTTGCGGCCTTCTGAGAGGATTTCCGCTGCGCCTGTCCTACGCCTCGCCGTTTACCTTCAAACTCTTTACATTGGCCTTACGGGAAAAAAAAAATTAAATGGGACCCTCTCCTTTCTTATCACGAGGCGCCTCACCGGGCGCCTTAGCCGATCTACGTTCCTGAACGTTACCTCGGCCCCGAGCCCGCCTCTCCGCGTCTTCCTCGGCCCCGCTTCCCTTCCGCTTTCAGTTATTATTAACGCCTGGGAATTACAATTATGCCTTTCCGTGCCGCTCTGGGACTACCGTCCCTTCCCGCCGATCCCCGTGCTTCTTATCCTTCCCTCGGCCCGATGACGCGTCTGCTTCCCTTAAGATGCCCTTTAAACCGTCTCTAAAGCTCCTTTCTTTTTCTATAGGCCCTTTGAAAGCCCCGTTTCTGTACCCGCGCCTTTCGGGAGGTGCCCTTCCCTAAGGCTCTCGCGTTTAGCGTCCGGCGTTTGATCGAAAATTTCCGAAAAATGTTTTCCCGTCGGCGGAGCCCGGCGCGTCGTCTCGGAGGTGGTGGCGCCGTCGTCCCGTCCCCCGAACTTTTTAACGCTTTAAAGTCGCGTTCGATTCGAATGGATACGGGCTTGATGGGACCATTTTTATATCTATTCCGACACATTTTAAAAACCTCAAAAATGTTCTCTAACGGCGAGTACTACCTCAACTTTTTACTTCTACCCGCGCCTGCCGCTTTCTACGGCTCCACGCTGCCGGCTTCTGCCCGGATTCTGTCACGTCGTGACCGAGATAAGGAACTAACGCTTCACCAGTCCTACCTCAGTGTACACGTTTACTACCGTGGAACGGAGCGATTCCGATTCCCGGGACCCTGCTTTGCGAATGCGGAAATGCCTCAAAACCGTAAAATCCATTTTTTTCATTTCCATCGGGCGCCTAAAGTCGTCACCTAGAGCGAGAGGTCCTCATTTTTTCCGTACAAAACATGGCGGAGGCCGTAAAGGCGCGGCCGCGTCCATTATTATGGCGGCGCCCGTTTCGCACGTGCGCGGTGCACTGGACTACCAAAATGGCGTCGGCATCGCTCGAGCATGCGCGGTGCACTGCACTACCAAAATGGCGCCGGCATCGCTCGAGCATGCGCAGTGAAGTAGACTACCAAAATGGCGGCGGCATCACTCGAGCATGCGCACTGCACTGTACTACCAAAATGGCGGGGGCATCACTCGAGCATGCGCAGTGCAGTAGACTACCAAAATGGCGGCGGCATCACTCGAGCATGCGCAGTGCACTGGACTACCAAAATGGCGCCGGCATCACTCGAGCATGCGCACTGCACTGGACTACCAAAATGGCGCCCGCATCACTCGAGCATGCGCAGTACACTGGACTACCAAAATGGCGCCGGCATCACTCGAGCATGCGCAGTGCAGTAGACTAACAAAATGGCGCCGGCATCACTCGAGCATGCGCACTGCACTGGACTACCAAAATGGCGCCGGCATCACTCGAGCATGCGCAGTGCAGTAGACTACCAAAATGGCGCCGGCATCACTCGAGCATGCGCAGTGCAGCAGACTAACAAAATGGCGCCGGCATCACTCGAGCATGCGCACTGCACTGGACTACCAAAATGGCGCCGGCATCACTCGAGCATGCGCAGTGCAGTAGACTACCAAAATGGCGTCGGCATCACTCGAGCATGCGCAGTGCACTGACTACCAAAATGGCGTCAGGCACATCAGCTCCCGGGCATCGCCACACTGCACTGGACTACAAAATGGCGCCGGCATTACTCAGAAGCATCTGAGTGCTGACTACTAAATGAGCGCCGGCATCACTCCCGAGCATGCGCACTGCAGTACACTTCCAAAATGGCGGCCGCGGGTCGACCCGAGAAGCAGCCATCACGGCTGCTTAGCGGGCTTCACAGCGCTGGGCAGTCTGGAGTGACACTTTGAGGGCCACGATCAGTCGCTGGTTTGGCGCGGCCGGCGTTTGTCCCAGGATCGGCAAATTCCGTTCTTTTCCGCCTCTCAGCAGCGGTGGCCGCCGCCCGTGGGTGGCAGCGGACGGCGCCACAGGGCGCCTCAGCAGCTGTTTGCGGCCAGCAGAAATGTCCCAAAGCGCGAAATCCGAGTTTAAATTTCGATCCGGCCCCTATTTTTGCACATGCGCAGTGCACTGGACTTACAAAATGGCGTCGGCATCACTTTCTCAACATGCGCACTGCACTGGACTACCAAAATGGCGTCGGCATCACTGGGCACTCACGGGTGGTGGACTACCAGGCATGGTAGGCATCATTCGAGCATGCGCAGTGCTCTGGACTACCAAAATGGCGTCGGCATCGTTTGCACATGCGCAGTGCATTGGACTACCAAAATGGCGTCGGCATCACTCGAGCATCGCTGCACTGGACTACCAAAATGGCGTCGGCATCCCACTTTCCGAGCATGCGCACTGCACTGGACTACCAAAATGGCGTCGGCATCACTGAGGCATGCGCAGTGCACTGGACTTACAAAATGGCGTCGGCATCACTCGAGCATGCGCACTGCACTGGACTACCAAAATGGCGTCGGCATCATTTGGGCATGCGCAGTGGAGTGGACTACCAAAATGGCGTCGGCATCATTCGAGCATGCGCAGTGCACTGGACTACCAAAATGGCGTCGGCATCGTTTGCACATGCGCAGTGCACTGGACTACCAAAATGGCGTCGGCATCGCTCGAGCATGCGCACTGCACTGGACTACCAAAATGGCGTCGGCATCACTCGAGCATGCGCAGTGTATTGGACTAACAAAATGGCTTCGGCATCGTTTGCACATGCGCAGTGCATTGGACTGCTAAAATGGCGCCCGCATCACTCGAGCATGCGCAGTGCACTGAACTAACAAAATGGCGTCGGCATCATTCGAGCATGCGCAGTGTAGTGCACCAACGAAACGGCGTCGGCATCACTCGAGCATGCGCAGTGCAGTACACTTCCAAAATGGCGGCCGCGGAGTCCTTACCCCGAAAACTGCGATTCGGCTGCTTGGCGGGCTTCCCCGGCGCTGCGGACAGGTGCGGAGTGGTCTTTGGGGGCGGGTGGAGTGCGCGCTGCGGTTTGACGCGGCCGACATTTTTTCCCGAAAGCGATCGGCAAATGCCGGGTTTTTCCGCCTCTCGCGCGGTTGCCGCCGCCCGTGGGTGACGCGAACGGCATACGGGACGCCTTCGCAGCTGTTTGCGGCCAGCAGAAATGTCCCAAAAACGCGAAATCCGACTTTTAATTTCGATCCGGCCCCTATTTCGCACATGCGCAATGCACTGGACTACCAAAATGGCGTCGGCATCGTTCGCACATGCGCGCTGTTGCCGACTTCAAAAATGGCGGCCGCGGGGGTCTTTTCTGAGGGAATATACGTCTACTGTGCCGCCTGAACGAAATGCCGAGTCCGAGGGTGCCACCGCCGCATTTTACGGGCTTTGCGGGCTTCTGCTGAAGCGTGCGGTGCTGTGGACGGCGCGGGGAGCTGGCGGGATCCGCCTGTGCCGGGGCGGGCACCGCCGCGGTCGATTATACGGCGGACACGCCCCCCCTGCCCCCCTCGGCACCCCCCCCTCCCCCCCGCGTCTCCCGGATCCTTAAACATGGCACTCGGCACGCAGCGGATGGCGGCGGCGGCGGCGGCGGCGACACAGGTCGGGGCGGGGCCGCCGCGGGAGGGGGGGGCTGACTCGGCGGCCCCCAGCGCGGGGAGGGAGCGCGGCGAGGGAGCGCGGCGCCGCCGCCTCGGGGCCCCGCGGGACGCCGCTCCCCACGGACCGCACCCAAAATGGGGTGACGTCCGGCGGCGGGGGAGAACCGACAGGGGAGGGAACTTGCCACGCGGGACGGGGCCGCCCACGTGCCGCGAGCGACGCTTTTTTCCGACTACAAACACGCAAATACCCCAAAATTCACCTGCTTCGGAACGCGCGACCCCCTCTCCCTTTTAAAGCCCGACGCAAACCTGCGAACGACCGCCTCGGCTAACACCGCACACACAAATAACATATACTACTTACAAAATACACATACCTATACTCCAACATATTATTACATAGATTATACACTAGCAACCAGCTATATTGCTCTGAAGATTTATTTTTGCATACCCTTTTTTTCCTCTTCAGGACACTACATTCATGCCTGCAAAAAGAAAAAAAAATGTACAAACCCTTTCACATTGGGTCAATTAATATCATTTCTTTCTCTTCTTTAGCAAGTCAAACCACCTGCTTCTACAGCACTTCTGAACTCCATTCTGACTCTTGGCAAGAAATTCTTACGGGCCTGACATTGTGGCTACAGCTCTGTGATGATCCACGTGAAAGGTGGGTGCTTTCTTCAATTATCCTTTCTTCAATGCAACACTTCCTTTTTACTATCTATCTAGGTCATCTCCTTCATTTTCATAACTATATTCACAAGGCACTGTGTACTGGGCATTGCCCATAAATGTCCACCCAGAAAGGTAGACAACAGCTTTGCTGCAAGGCAGATAATCTTTTCAATATTCCTGCAAGAGCTGGCTTGCCTGCATTTGGTAATTATGGAACATGCTTCAGCTACTCCAGCGACAACACGTGAACAATTACTTCTTACTGATAGTGAGGCTCAAAAACCACACTTCTGAAGCAACAATGCACTGCAGGCACCTGGACACATGTCCTTCCCTTAGAAAAAAAACCTCAAAGTTCTTTCCCTCTTCCCTGGCTTGCTGGTACCAAGCGCAGAAAACTGCACCTGAGGGAAGCTTGGAAGCCTGTATCCTCTGACATTTTGCACTTGGTTAGAGCTTTTTTTTCATACCTCTGCATACTTCTGAAAATTACAGTTCCTCTTTTACAACATAGCCAATGTCCACACTTACCTAGAAAGAGGCACTGGGATTTGTTTTCTGTAAATTCATTCAGGAAACTCCTTGTTCTTTCTCTCTCTCCTTCATGGCCAGAGTTTCCCAAAGAATATTTAGCAGGGCCTTTTTGCTTTGATACCCTCTATTTCATTTCCATTTCATTCCCTAAATTCTTTACATCCTCAAACTTTTTCTAGTACGTGGAAGACCACGATCATAAATGGACAACAGAAAAATTGTAGAACTTCTCTAGCTCAAGATGTTGTTTTTCACTCTTTATCTATTTGCTCTTCCCATCTCATAGCTGCTCTTTTCCATGCACCTTTAAGGGCCTGCAATTCTCACTGCTGCGGAAGGACTTGTGAACTGCTACTTCCCTACCTTGCTCATCCGAGCACGGAATCCGGTCGGAAGGTGCCGGTCCGTCGGTGCGCAAACCTCCAGGTATGGCTAGAAAGAGTAGAAAAAATTCATTAAATACTTTCCCTTGGAAAACAGTTCCCATGCTTTGCAAATCTGGCTTCATACATAGAAATATTGGCACATCGAGTCTGTATCAATTTCAATACAGAACAGCATCGCTTTAAACTCTTGAAAACTTCAGGGTTTGGATGATGTTGCTACCACTTCCTACATTACAAATGTGGCTATGCTGATCTCAAAACTGGTACACATGTCTCCAAATATTTTATCTAATACTGGACAGTACATAAGGTGCTTAGCCTTATACCTGCACATGCTTATTACCTGTGTGCGAACTGCATACCACGTGCATAGCCTGCAGAAATACACTTCGGGATTAATTCTGATTCGGAAGGCTCCCTTACGTGAGCCTTACAGAACTGCACCTCATCCATTATCCATGTACAGAAATTTGGCTTTCAAATGGCCTAAGAGAAAAAAAAATAGTTTTGCTAACTCTTTCAATGCCATGTTAAAGGAATAACATATGTCATGTTGATGAGGAAACAATAACTGCAATAACCATCCTCCCCTGTTCCCTGTATGACACACTGAAAGATGGTTCAGAAGGTTTACTTCAACCACTGTAGGAAATGCCACACAGCTCACATGGTGGCCGATTCTCAGCCTCTGTTCCGCTCACTGTATCGCTCGGCCAGATCAGAGAGAAGCAAGTAAAAAAAAAAGTTAAAAAAGTTTAAAAAATATTATCCCAAAGGGAACATTTGCAGGTGCTGGTTGTAGAATTGTTCCATCTGAACGTGTGAGCGGCCCAGGCCACGCTTCTGATAGAACTCTTTGGTGTGGATGAACTCATGTCACTGTGACCAAAACATATGAGCGATACTTTGCTTCCCTTTATGCAATTAACACCTCTCTGGTCACCACAGTTCTGGTATTAGGTTAGCCTGAGATGCTGCCGTCTGACAGGGATCCTTCTCAAAACCTAGGGAGAAAACTCAGGTTTAGATGTCAGCACCTTCACTGATGACTTCTCTAGAATTCAGTGGCAAGACGTCCTTCATCTATTTTTCTTATTTGCCACGTAAGCCACACAAGATATTTATTCTTTGAAATAGGACTCTGACATCTCTTCCCTGAAAAGGTTTTCATCATTGCTCATAAGTGTGATCTCCCTCCCTCTTCCTGCTGATCAAACCTGCCTCAAACCACTGCCTCTTTTCAACAGCTAGGAAATCCTTGCACACACTGGGCACAACACACCCAGGAGTCCAAGGCCAGCCTCAGGCCTAGTTCCTAGCAGCTCCTGTCTGGCACAAATCCTGACATTTGCACAACTTTACAATACAAAATCCCACATTTCCCCATGGGAACCTGGGGGCAACAATGGCTCTTTTCCACGGGAATGGCACATCACCACTCTCGTGTAAGATAGGCAGTTTGGAGGAATCCAAGTGCACACAGACCTCTGCTTCTTTACACCTTTCATCTCACAGGATTCCTGCAGCATGCACACTTTTCAGGTACAATACCACATTTGGAACCTGGCTGCAAACGGGGCCTCTTTTACACACGTAACAAACTTTTCCACCCTTCTGACCTGCACACCGTGGCAAATGCCTCCTCACATCATAAAAACCATCTGACAACACTTCATAACAAGCCTCAAGATACACTAGATCACCTCTGTGTTACCTCACTCCACTCAGTCAGGTTTTCTGGGAAAAAAAAGGACTGTTTGAACCTTTTACAAACCTGCTGTGGGACTAAGAACACCGAGCTATACTGAGAGCAATCATAACAATCCATTCTTTACATTCATTTCAATTATTCACTACCCACAACAACACCTGTAACTCCTGCTTCAGGACACCACATCTATAGAAATACTGCACCACTGATATTAAAGGAAGTGAGGACAATAACCACATCAAATCTCTTCTTCCCCCACAGCAACGACCGTGGCCACATCTCCTTCTCTCTACCTCGAGGACACGCTCTGGGGAGTACCTGACAGCATAAGAGCTCTCAAGAATCTTCACCACTGTCAAGACAGCCACTTGACCCCAATGAATGCAGCATCTCCTGCAAGGACTGATGCTGCCACCACTGCAGCTTCTCTGCTTCCACACGGGGAACCCGGCAGAGCACAGCCACAACACCCTCTGCACGCTGCAGCTGGCCACAGCAGGGCAGGGTGGAGAGGGAGGCAGCAGCACTTTGGGGAGGCAGCAAAGAAAAGCCAGGAAGAATGACCTCTGAGCCAGGACGAGGCCAAGGCCCGTGGTGGCAATGACAGCAGCAGTGGAACTCCCCAGCAGCAGTGGAACTCCCCAGGTAACCGGTGGCAGCAGATGCACCCACGATAATCAAAGCGCTCCGGCTAACTGACCTGGCGCCGGGTCACCCACGACCGTACCTCCAAAATGACCCACTGGCACCACACCCTGCTGTCTAATTGCACCGGCACCGGATCACCCACGGCCATACCTGCAAACTGACCCACTGTCACCACACCCTGCTGTGTTTGCCAGCCTGGTGCTTTTTTCCATATCTAGAATGTGGAATTTCCAGACAAGGAGGTTGCTTTTTCAAAATTCTACATGTGAGGACACTCCAGTGCTTTTCCTCAACATGAAAATTACGGCTTTTGGATTTTCTTTATGCCCCTGACAATCTGCACGCTTTTGGATTCTGGCTGCGTCGGTCTGTGCACTCTATTGAAAACATTCTACCGTTTGGACCTTCCGAGAAACGGAAATCTTCCAGGATTTATGAAGCGATACAACGAAACCTTTTCTCAAAACTGTATTCTTATTCCCACCCCCTAAACTTTTATATAATTACACTCATCTATTTACATTATATCTATTTGCACTTATTATAGAGAAAATACTTACAAATACATTGACACTTATGGAACCTCTGCTAAGACACAAGCCACATATTTACAATGTTCAGCTTGTACATTTTGACACTTCAATATCACGTCAGACTTCTACGCTCTAACCGTACACATCTACTCATATCAAACCTCTCTTTACATTAATATCTAATATCTGATTAGACTTTGTACAGAACAGCTAATAGATCTCTTTATTCTTTTTTTACATTTTGTCCTATATATCATCCTGCCTTATAAGTTAAGCTCTTTCATTGGTTCATTTATATACACAACACTTGTGTTTGCACTTTAAAATCTTCTATCTGCTTTGGCCTTGCATGGACAAGCTTATGCAGGACACACATTACTCTCTCTGTCTCATCTGCATGGTGCCCCAAGGAAGATTTTACAAGATCATTGTCTCAAAGGAACAACAGAAAAATGGCAACACCTCCCTAGCTCAACATTTCTTTTTCCTCTTTTCCTAATTGCTCTTCCCATTTCACATGTTGCCTTTTTAATGCATGTTTAAAGGACTGCAATTAGCACTGGTCCAGAAGAATTTGGGAAGTGCTGCTTCTCCCTCTGGCTCACCGTGGAACAAAATCCAGACGCGAGATGCCACTCTGTAGCTGTAGAAAACCTCCGGGTATTCATACGAACAATACACTAAATAAATGAAATTCTGTGCCTTCAAAGAAATTCCCCATGTCTGGAAAATCTAACAAAATACATTAAAAAACTCTCCTCATCAAGTATGTATCCATTTCAATGCTGAACAGACACACTTTGAACTTTTAAAAACTTCTGGCTTTGGTGCTACCCCTTCTTACATTACAAAAATTGCAAATTCTGACCTCAAATCTGGGTTCTGGGGGACCATAGGCAACTACACCACGGCTGTCACCAGCCCAGATCCTACCTAGGCCCGTATGGGATACAGGTTCACCTTGGGGTTAGACACAGCTGCTCTGCCAAAAATTCCTCCTGCAGGCACAAGATTACACGGCAGATGTTCTTAGGCACACCCTGAAAGGGGGAGCTTTCAATGGCACTCTGGGAAGCAGGGGGCTGCATCACCCACTGCCCTCAATACCTCTCACTCATCCTTCCTTTCAGCTAACGGGCCACGGCCCCCCACCCGCTCCACAGCCCCGTACAGCCCTGTGGTGCCAAGTGCTGCCCTGGACAACACGACACCTGTCAGCTCTGGAGCCCAAATCCTGGTTTTGTAAGCCTGTGGTGGGACTCGGCAATAGGGACTGGGGGCTGCACCTCTCCTGGGGTGACCTTTGGCTCCACTAACCTTGTGTGGTAACAATTCACACGGTAGCCAGGACTCTGCCCGTGTCACATGGGTTCACCCCCCATGCCGGTTAGGGCTCGCCGCTCCATACCCCACCTGTCCTGGACACGCTCTCACTCCCCCAGCAGAGGCGCTACCCTGGGCCTCTGCACCCTGTACACATTTACCTGTATTTCTCTGACATCCCCTCCTATGCCACCGCCAGCAACCCGCCTTGGGACCGGGCTCTGTCTCCCACACCCTTCTCCCTTCTGCTGCTCCCCATGCCTCTCCCACAAATGTTTACTAATGCATTCTATTGCTGATCAAACAGAGAAATAATTAACACATTCACACTTTTCATTAGGAGTTTATTTATTAAAGGAATCATGGGGAGTAATAAGCAAAAATAAATCGCATCAGCCTGCACTTACCACGCAGTTTTTCCTTGCTTAATAAGGTGATGCTGAACTCTCTCAGCAGGACTAAAAAATCCAGCTCTCCGGTTTAATAAAAGCCACCTTAGACCCACTGGGCCCAAAACTGTAAGAAATGTCACACTTGTTTTATAGAGCTCTGCAACTAGTCACATTGGATACTGCTTTCGGGACTGCCACAATGACAGTCTTGCCATCCTGGGAAGCTCTGGCTCTGAAGAGCCTGCTTGCTGGCAGCTCCCGCAGCCAAAATTTATCCAGTATCTTCAGCACCACCTTCATGCCACCCTAGGCAGCTGAACCGGGACACCCAGGACATTCCAGGCAGAGGTCCCTGCAGAACCATAAAAATCGTTCAGTGCTTTGCAAAGCAAAGCTCAGAGGGATACAAGGCATTTTTCAGGAAAACCCACCAAAAACCCAGAAATTTTAGTGACCGAAGAACACGCTTTTTGGAATGCAACTGCAGCCCGGCTCGTACCGAACGCTACACCTATCCACACTTTTAAGGGTGTGGAAAATGCCTTCAAAAACAGGTTATCCCATGACCACCTCCCACTGACAGGATCCTTGGGGCAACTCTTAGATTTTTGCATGTTCAACTGACAATAGGAAAACGGGACAGGTGTTTGGGATTTCTCTGAGCACGGTCTAGCAGCTCACAATACCCTTTGGGCTTTTACTTTGGTATTTTTATAACCTGGGGTTTTAATTATTTTCTGACCTCTGCTTGTCATGGGCCTCAAGCATCCTATTCCAGCCTCTTGGCTTCATTTGCCGTCTTCCACCGCATTTATCCTCGCATGGAAACTGCTAAAAAGCACAAAACAATGACACACGCTTCACACTTCAAACGCAAATAAATTACAATTACGAAAAATCTCGCTGCCACTTTTCTAAACTATTCATCACAGACCTTAGAAAAAGCAAAGGTGATCTGTCCCTGACAGGACCCCGCTGGGACACCCGAGCGGGCTCAGCGGGGCGCG